>NC_083473.1:6763471-6858471 GCF_030014155.1 Tachysurus vachellii | reverse complement strand
TTGAACAATGATCTTATTATAAAAACGTAGATTTGAACACTGAATAGGTTAGCTAAATAGGTTAGTAACATGATTTGAGCAAAACCCTTTTAATAAAACCCTTTTTTCTCTACATCGTCACTGAACAAAGTTGATCACATTTCAATGAAAGGAAGCTAAACCAAATCTTATTGTATTAGCAGAACTGTAGAAATTGAAATCAGGTCTTCAGGTGTATCAGTGCTACCAAACATACAGGCTTTGAAAGCAGTAACTGAATCGCTGAACATTAATCTAATGTACACAATCTTTAATGACGCAATTAATGAACAGATTTTCAGGCATTAATACGACTTGTCATTACTCAGTCATGTCAGCTGTTTATCCTAGCGTTTTGGAAGTAATTAATATCATGTAGTTGAGATTTCAAAGATTTTATATAAAGACCCCTGACCTGTAGTAGAGGAATGACGCAAAAATGTTTTCTCTTTATGATCTATTTAAAGCACATCAAACTCTTCAAGCTTGTAGAACACAGTGATTATGACCTGCTGGTTCAGGAGTCGTGAACAATATATGGAACCAATAAACACAGGAAATGTTTCACAGCAGGTGGAAAGAGAAGCGTTAAACCTCCTCACTCTCTTGGTGGTGGCAGAAAATTGCTTTACTTTGCTTCTCATTTGTATGAAGTAAAGGCAAAGGGTTCCCAAATTTTTTGCTGTTAATGTTAAACATGTACTCCTCAAAACAGTGCTTTTACTCGGAAAATATATGTTTAGAAGTATTGCGAAATGACTAACCAGTAAATATCTAAGACTTTGTACTGAATATTAAAATCAAAGATTTATATAGTTGTTGACATTGTGGAAAAGTTGTAAGATATATAGCTAATCTAATAGATAATCTGTTATTGTAATGTAAGTATTGACATACTGTTAACCGCTGTGAAAGCATCTTCACAATTCATGGATTAAAAACTATGTGAAATAACTAATGTAGGTTATAAAGACAATATTTTAATCCTGAGCCCCTGTACTGTGCTGTAAATATGTCAGAAAAAGGCTTTGGAGGATGCGGGCATCGATCCCGCTACCTCTCGCATGCTAAGCGAGCGCTCTACCATTTGAGCTAATCCCCCACTGTAAGGTATATATTTACCGGTGTAATATGAAATTACTGTATGTAACTATTACGATGTAAGACATTGTAGACAAACTGCTTTTAAGTTCTATATGTTCCAGTTTCTGTATGAGATTATCTCTGGTTTTCTGTACGATGAAAACGAAGTGACAATTGTGTTTTTTTTTAACAGAGCAATGTCGCCATCTAGTGGCCCAAACGATATTTAACGTTATTAAACCATATTTCATTTGTAGTAGCCGTTTTGTGTATTGTTATAACTGCTGATTTCTTGCTCAGTCTTACATTTTACATTTACATTATTTACTGTCCAGTGTCATCCAACTGAGGATGAGTTCTGGTCTGAGTCTGGTTCCTCTCACTGTTCCTTCCTCACCCCAGTTTGCGGGTATCGTAACATGGCTGGGGGATTAGCTCAAATGGTAGAGCGCTCGCTTAGCATGCGAGAGGTAGCGGGATCGATGCCCGCATCCTCCAACGTATAGTTTGTTTTCACTGTACGTTGTATTCTCCTTTATTCTCTAATCAAAATCATACTGCAGCAGAACAATACAAAATATTATCCGAATTTGAGAAAATATGACCTAACTACCTAATTACAAACACCACATAAACCTATTTCTTCATG
This sequence comes from Tachysurus vachellii, assembly GCF_030014155.1. Lineage (NCBI taxonomy): Eukaryota > Metazoa > Chordata > Actinopteri > Siluriformes > Bagridae > Tachysurus > Tachysurus vachellii. The sequence continues at coordinate 6,856,721 of NC_083473.1, read as the reverse complement.
CAATTAACTAATTAGACAACTCCATAGCTCTTTACCCAACTTCACCATATATATATATATATATATATATATATATATATATATATATATATATATATATATATATATATATATATATATATATAAAAGATAAAATCATGTATTTTCAGAATTTGTAATAAACTATAAAAAGAATAAATAAAGAAAAGCTTTATTTTGTAAACGTATTTACAAAATGTACAAAAATATTTATTTCCTCTCTTTGTGTTTCTTCTGTCGTGACTGGGGGATTTGATCAAATGGAAGGGCGCTCATTTATATCATTAATAACTATACTTACATATATACATACATATATACACTTACATATATACGTATGTATATATGTAAGTCAATCATGTGAATATGAGAAAATATGACCTAACTACCTAATTACAAACGCCAGATAAACCGTTTCCTTCATGCAATTAACTAATTATTCAACCCCATGGCTCTTTACCCAACTTCACCTTCATTTATAGATATAAGTGAGCGCTTGTCCATTTGATCAAATCCCCCAGTCACGACAGAAGAAACACAAAGAGAGGAAATAATTGTGGTGTTTGTAATGTAGTTAGTCATATTTTCTCAAATTCGGATGATTAACCTGAACATGATAATTTTTGTATTGTTCTGATGCAGAATGATTGATTAAAGAATGAAGGAGAACGTACACTGAAAACAGACGACGCATTGGAGGATGCGGGCATCGATCCCGCTACCTCTCGCATGCTAAGCGAGCGCTCTACCATTTGAGCTAATCCCCCGGACTGTGTACAACAGCCACAAAGTGGGGTGAGGACGAAACTGTGAGAAGAACCAGACTCAGACCAGAACACTGGACAGTAAATAATGTAAATGTAAAATGTAACACTGGGTAAGAAATCAGCAGTTATAAAAATACACAAAACAGACCATCTGGCCCAAACAAACACAAAACAATTATATTATTTTATATTATGATGGTTGACGTGAACATTACCTGAATTTTTCTGTCTATTTAATAGAAAATAGACTCTTCTTCTTCTTCTTTCGGCTTTTCCCTTCAGGGGTCGCCACAGCGAATCATCTCTCTCCACCTATCCCTATCTCCTGCATCCTCCACACTTGCACCCTCTAGCTTCATATCCTCATTAATTACATCCATATACCTCCTCTTTGGCCTTCCTCTTTGCCTCCTGCCTGGCAGGTCCATGTCCAACATTCTCCTACCAATATACTCACTCTCCCTCCTCTGAACATGTCCAAACCATCTTAATCTGCCCTCCCTAATTTTGTCCCCCAAACGTCCAACACGAGCTGTCCCTCTGATGTACTCGTTCCTAATCCTGTCCAATCTTGTCACTCCCAAAGAGAACCTCAACGTTCAGCTCGGCTACCTCTAGCTCTGATTCCTGTCTCTTCTTCAGTGGCACTGTCTCTAAACCATACAGCATGGCCGGTCACCACTGTCCTGTACACCTGATATTTTCCTATCATACAGAACTCCTGACACCTTTCTCCACCCATTCCAACCTGCCTGCACTCGCTTCTTTACCTCTTTCCCACTCTCTCCATTACTCTGGACTGCTGACCCCAAGTACTTAAACTCCTGTACCTTCTTCACCTCTTCACCCTGTAACCTTACTGTTCCACTTCCCTCCCTTTCAGTCACACACATGTACTCAACGCAAACCTCCACCTCTCCAGGTTTTCTACCTGCTCCCTTTCTACCACATCTTGCACTAGTCCGCTACCAGCTGCTGACTTTGAATGCCTCCTGTTGCACGTGTACAATATCAAGGAAGCATTGTAGAGTCTTCACACTTATATTTATTGCTGAGTGTATTTTTTGTGTATTTAAATTGCATTGCTTTGTTTTCTGCTATGTGTTGTTTTTTGATGTTTAATGTCTGTATGGATGTTGCACCGTTTGACCTCTGAGACACGACATCCCGTTCCACTCAACATTTAGCGAAATGACAAATAAAGAAACTTGAACTTGAACTTGAACATACTTCTCTGCTACTCCTGACTTCCTCATACAGTACCACAGCTCTTCTCTTGGCACCCTGTCATACGCTTTCTCCAAGTCTACAAACACACAGTGCAACTCCCTCCCTATCCATCCCTATACTTCTCAGAGCAAAAATTGCATCTGTTGTGCTCTTTCTGGGCATGAAGCCATACTGCTGCTCACAAATTTCCACCACCTTCCTTAACCTAGCTTCCACTACTCTTTCCCACAGCTTTATTGTATGGCTCATCAACTTTATCCCCCTATAGTTGCCGCAGCTCTGCACGTCACCCTTATTCTTAAAGATCGGCACTAACACACTTCTTCTCCATTCCTCAGGCATCCTCTCACTCTCTAAAACCCTGTTGAACAAACTAGTTAAAAATTCCACTGCTGCCTCTCCTAGACACTTCCAGACCTCTACCGGGATGTCGTCAGGACCAACTGCCTTTCCACATTTCATCCTCTTCAAAGCCTTCCTGACTTCATCCTTTCTAATCTTATCTACTTTCTGTTCCACAGAGTTCACCCCTTCTACTCTTTTTTCCCTCTTATTTTCCTCATTCATCAGCTCCTCAAAGTATTCCTTTCTATCTCCTCTGTACACTCTCCTCACTTGTGAGCACCCTTCCGTCTCTATCCTTAATAATTGATCTTAATAATCCTTAATAAAACTTGCTGCACATCCTTCCCATCTCGATCCCTCTGCCTAGCTAACTTAGGTCCTTCTCTAGTGTCTAACCTAGCATACAAATCGTCATATGCCTTCTGCTTGGCCTTAGACACCTCCATCTTTACTCTGCGCTGTAACTCCTTGTATTCCTGTCTATTCTCTTCTGTCCTGTCCATGTCCCACTTCTTCTTGGCTAATCTCTTCCTCTGGATACTATCCTGAACTTCCTCATTCCACCACCAAGTCTCCTTATCTTCTTTCCTCCTTCCAGATGACACATCCAGCACCTTTCTCCCTGATCACTTCTGCTGTAGTTTCCCAGTCATCTGACAGCACTACCTGACCTAGATAATAGACTATTATCTGGCAAAAGTATTTCTCCTAATGACGTAACAGAAAAGCGAGTGGAGGATGCGGGCATCGATCCCGCTACCTCTCGCATGCTAAGCGAGCGCTCTACCATTTGAGCTAATCCCCCGTCAAACAGAGTACCGACGCAGCGACTATAAATTCAGCAGCACACATCCTGCGTTTCAGACGGAAGTGCGCACAGAGAGCCGTAAATAGACGTAAATGTGCGCCGAGTGCAGCTCGAAATGTCCACCGGAGTGGGTAGTAAGTGACGATAATATTTATTTCCTTATTCTGTATGTTACCGATGCACACAACAGAGCAGAGAGTAAACCTAAAGCGCGTTAGTCTTTGATTTCTACCCAGCTGTCTGCCAGTTGAAATAAACAAACTGTTATGTTTGGTCTTGCTAGCTTGAGGCTAGCTAACAAAAAAGCTAACTAGCTAACGCGCTAGTTAGATCTAATATTATTATCTTTAGAGTGTAATAGATATGGATTACATACTAAATGTGTGTTTCTGCTGCTTTTAGTTAAGCCAAGAGATACATAAAAGATAAGCCTGACTTGTATTAAGCTAGCTAGGATAATTATCACTGCCATGGTATCAGTCTTAGCTTTAGTCTTAGCTTTAGCCTTAGCTTTAGCCTTTGCTTTAGCCTTTGCTTTAGCCTTAGCTTTAGCTTTAGCCTTAGCTTTAGCCTTAGCTTGTCTATTTAGCTTGAATTAGATTCTGTCATTTCATTCATAGCTACATCATGTATGAGTTGTTTTTTGAGCTCCTGCTAAATGTTTATGAAACTAACACTTACTAATGTTTGTATATAAATGATATTTTGTGTATTGTCTTGTATTGTTTTTGTCTTTTGTCCTGTTTTGTCCTGCACTGTGTACAGCAGTTTGCATAGATACACTTTATGTATCTAGGACTAACTTACTAAGTCTTTATCTCTGTCTTTTCATTTCACTGTGTACTGCAACAGCTATATATGGTTGGAATGACAATGAAAGCTACTTGACTTGATATCGAGTTGAGTTTTGTACTAAAAAAACAACTCAATTGTATATATTGTTTGTTTTTGGTTGTGTAGAACATAAGATGCTGTCTCTCGGGCCGACAGAGCCGTGGTCCATCCGGGAGAAGCTGTGCCTGGCTTCGTCAGTGATGAGGAGCGGAGATCAGAACTGGTGAGGAACTCGGATTATCAACATGTGTCTCACGGAGACACCGACCTCGTTTCATTTATCCAGAGGATCACGGTTATGTCAGTGATTTAATGTCTTAAAAAGGATCAAATCTGATTATCCAACACTTCATGAGGTCTGGGAGAAGTGTTCATTTGTCCAAAACAAATCACACATGCTAGACCTCTTTAGATATGTTACACCATAACGCACGGCATCTATACTGAAGTCGCTGCGGTTCTCTCCTTTTTCTGTCCTGGGTTTAATTTTTGCATGATTTAGTACATCAGGGGTTTCGGGGGTGTTCAAATGAAGCTCTGATGATGAAAAAAAAACGTCTTCTTCGCTATGGTCTTTTCAATACCCGAGTAAACAAAGTAAAAAAAAAAAATAAAAATGTAACCCTCCCTTTTTAAATACTGTTTGCTTTAAAACAATCAACTATTTGTTTAATTATTTTGTTTACTGAACATTTTGAGTTTAGTTTTAAATTTGTTCTTCTTCTTCCAGGGTGTCAGTGAGCAGAGCCATCAAACCTTTTTCTGAGCCAGGCCGTCCTCCAGACTGGTTTTCTCAAAAGGTATCCAAACATCTTAAAGCTAAATGCAGCAAATGTTTAAACTATGTGTGTGTAGTTTATTGGAAAAGACTCTTTACAAGACGTACAGACCTGAGACGAATTGTTTCTCGAGATTACCACACATTTCTCGTCCTTGTGAACAGCACTGCGCTTCCCAGTATTCAGAGCTGCTGGAGACCACAGAGGCCCCAAAGTGAGTGTCATAACCGGCTTCATGCACACACTTCACTGACACTTTAACACACAGATCTGTTGTTTTAAGACTAATTTGGTGCATTAAGATTAAAGAGGTTTCCTTGTAGTAATATTGGAATTGTTGGGATTTTCTTACACATTAACCCCAAAAAAGAAAAAGAATTAACGCTAAATAGGAATCTGTTTAATTGTATTATTATTAGGCCTGTCACCTTTTAGCGATTTATTGTCTGCCCAAAGACAACTTTTGTTTAATTCACACTTGCATTGTGCGAATAAAGGCCAAAGGTCTTTGGTTTGAAATGTCCTGCTTCTCTGTCCTACACTTTGCTTATGTCCTTATCTGCTGCAGTACACACAAAGTTGTCTGACACATGGCTTTAGAAGATGCTGTTTGACTGGGTTGAGAGTTTTCTGAATGCTTAAGATGTGTTGATGTTCTCTAGGCGGAAGCGTGGTGAAAAGGGAGAAGTGGTAGAGACCATCGAGGATGTGATCGTGCGCAGGCTCACAGCAGAGAGGATAGACGAACTCAAAAGACTCCTCAAAGACACCCAGGAGAAATACAGGTGCCTGTTCTGACCTTTCCTCCACTCATCATCTCTGCTAACTGTATAGACTTTCTACCCATCTCGAGGCATTCAGAAATTGTACCAGCTCCGATTGTCTTCTGTGCCATGAAGATTTTGGACCTCCACTGAGATGAGGCCGACTGGTTGACTTGCCACTGCTGCCAAAATACCACTGCCACTGCTAAATACAAACACATTTAGATATATCTAATATTAATCTTGAATTTTGTATTCTATTAATCTTTATATTATTCTTTATAATAACCTTATGTTCTATGTTTATGTTCTGTAAAGCTGCTTTGAGACAATGTCAATTGTAAAAAGCGCAATACAAATAAACTTGAATTGAATAGAATTGAATAGACCGAATGGCACACAGAAGATATCAGTGTCAAGTCATCAAATTAAATTAATGAATGTAAACAGAATTAATATAACAGGCATTTATTAACACGTTTCTCGGCCCAAAGCTGCAGAAAATCTGCTGTGGTTATGGAAACTGTAAATACCTTCTCTTTTTTTTTTTTTTCCAGTTACTAATTGAATTCTCTGTTTGTTTTTGTTGCTTGCAGGAAGCTAAAGAAGGAGGTGGATTTGATTCAGACAGGACACATGGACTCTAAGCTAGAGGAGCTATGGGGAGAAATTGAACAGTAAGTAGAGTTTTTTACTGACTCACCACGCCATGCTCCTGACTGTGTGAGTATAAGGACGTCGTCTGCAGCAGTAATTCAGTTCACTATAAAGTAAGCATCAATAAGTTCTGCTGAGAGAGACCATAAATACGAGTATTTTACATAGACTCACTGGCCATTTTGAAAGGAACCCCTAATTATGTAGTTTATAATTACTCTATAAAATGATTTTTTGATACATTTTCATGTTGTGAATGAATCTGACAGAAAAAGGAAACAGGAGGAAGAGGAGGCTGAACAGAAGAGGAGAGCTACTGAGACAGCCTATCAGGGTAAGTGCAGAATTTCAGAAATTACACTCAAAAGCACTGTCCTGTTTAAACTACGGTGAGATAAATCTTTCAGATGTGAAACTTCTGTTGCGTTTTTAACTTAAAATCTTTTCATGTCACATCTTTCTTCTTCTTCTTCTTTTTCTTCTTCTCATGTCTCCAGCACGGCAAGCCGCTAAAAACACAAAGAGGCACCCGAGCGTCACTGTCCGCTCTCCATTAGGGGCCAGTTCTCCCAGCATGGACGTCCCACAACCTGACACCCCTCAGCAAATGACAGACGAGTCCTGTCCCAGTCCTATGGTGAGTCCATGCCCTAATCTATAGGTCTCTATAAAGCTTTAAGAGTTATCGCATGATGCATTACATTTATATTTATACATTTCTCTTGAGGAACAATTAGATCCAATCTGCTGAACAGGTCAGGGGTTGAGCGTTTGCTAGTGACTTTGTGGTGGTTGCAACTTGACCACTAGTGCAGAAGCTTGGACCATCTAATCATAATCATTGTCCGTTCTGCTCAGACTCAGGGTGTGCCAGTGTTCATACCAGTGTCTGAGGCAGCCGGCCCAGTGCATAAAGAGGGAAGTTTGAGTGCTCTGATCGACGAATCCCCACAGAAGAAGCACCCAAATCAGAAAGCCACACCCCCACCTTCGCCTTTGCTGTCTGAGCTGCTGAAGAAAGGAAGCCTCCTATCAGCCAGCCCTAGACTGGTAAGCATCACGACTCTGGGACCCAAAAGGTTTTATTTTTTACACTCATCTGGGGGAAACCTTATCAAATCTGTGTAGAATCCTAAAATTTTTCTTTTTTCCCCCCTACTCAATAATAAGATGTGTGTGTGAAGTGTGGAATACAGCTTCGCTTACATAATGAAAGGGGCAGATAAGAAAAATTAAAATCTCCAACGAGACTTCGGTGGACAAGACGATGTTTGAGGATATAAAAGTTTTGTGCATCTATGACGCACTGCAGCTGTGCTATAGTACACTGCAGTGGCATAAACAGTACATCAGAACTTCAGGCCGGTCTTAATTTAGTTACCTCGTGTATCCTGTACCTGTAGGTAGTTGTGTTGATAAAAGCTGTGTGTTGTGCTCAGGTGGTGGAGGGTGAGGTGGCTGCAGCTCTCAGTAATGGTGCTCATGGTATGGACATTCACGTCCCTGCAGCTGTTCATTCAACCAGCCACGATGTCTCATCAGGTAAACGCTCTCTCAGTCACAACATGGCTTACCGCGCAGTCTCACGCTGTGTCTAACCCACTGTTTCAGGTTTCTGTGCTTAATGTACACATTTTAACAATGCTATGCAAAGCAAAGCTTGCAAAACAGTGTTATGTTGGGATATTTTTTTTAAATGATTATGCTTCCATTTGAGCTGTTAGAAAGGATGGGAAAAAACCCCCCCACAAATGATATTGTTTAAAATCATTAAGTTTTTTCTTCCAAGTCGAAAAAAAAAAACATGAGGGTTAAACTTTCTCCTTGTGTTTCTTGATTTTGGGGAAAAAGTGCTCTGAGTTATTGGCATGAAGGTATACTGTGGAGTTCTTCTAATGTTTGCTTTGTCTGTCATGGGAAAAGTGCAAGATCTAATATCAAATGTATTCCTATACTAAATATTTTGAGATGTAAATGCAGCCCTAGAATGTAGAGGTGGACAAATCACTTGCCTAGACTAATCTTTTTTTTTTTTATTCGCAGACAATCGGTTTAAATAAATAAGCAAGCCCTACTTCCTAACGGCATTCGTTTAAAATTCGGTTTTGCAATACGATTTTTTTTTTCCAGTCATTTTTAATTAGTGTATGTGGATGATGGAACATATTTTTACAAAACTGACAAATTGAGGGAAATAAGAAAGAAAGAAATTAATTAATTTAAACGTAATAACTGTTTCTTGAAAATAAAGACACTAGCCAGGTTCCTGATATTTGTGATGGAAGTTCGAAATGTCTGCCAACGGCTTGGTGACATTTTGTTAAAGGTCGTAAGCAAGATGTTACATCGTAAAATTGATCCAGAGAGGACAAGGACAATGTCTTTATGACAATGAATGACAATGAATTTATACAGTTGTTTGATTCCTGTAGTCTGTAATGTACTTAATCAGCTATCTTGCTGCATGTGATTATATGACCTTAGCTACTACCTTTCTTTTATTGTTTGCATGATTCTCAGTTACTGAGTGCTGGAGGCAGTGTGTTTTCATGTAGTTTGTCTGAGATACGATTAGCATGATTTCTTGTAACGGACCGAGCGATTGCTTATAGGATTTATAGCTCCAGCACACAATCTGATTAGATATCGGAATTGATCCAGACAAGATTACAGCTAGCTCAAATGTCCGATAGTTGTTCTCCATTAGCTCCCTTCCTTTTTGAAGGATATTTTAAGGGTGTTTCTCGTACACAAATAGATGGTCTAGACTTGTTGGCAGCGTTAGCTTTCCATGTGTCTATTCATGTACACTGGAACTTTCTTATGCTTAGTTTCTCTTTGTCCATCCCTACAGACTGTGGGACTTTTTTAAATCAGAAATGTTTGATTGGGAAAGTCCGGAATAGCATCGCGCTGCATCCGAAGCTGGATTTTTTTTCCCGTCCCTAGTATCTGCCTACTAGAAGTGAATCTGCTGCTTTATTGTGTATGTGTGTCTTTAGTGCTATATCTGTGTGTGTGTGCGTCAGATGCACCAACATTATCGCGTTTGTTGGAAGGCACTCCCCCAGTCCAGATGCCCACCAGCGCCGAGCCCTCTAACCCCCCCTCTGTAGCTCCTCCTGCTTCCGGACATCACTTTATACCCACCACAGGTCTCTGCTGCTCTCTCTCTTTATTACACCTCTCTGCAGCTTTGCTTTTCTGTCTGTCAGTTTATTAACGGATTTTCATAAGAAAAATTTTTAAAGGAATTCTTCACAGACTTCTAGAGTGTAAAGAATCCGTGGTTTTATGGTGATACTTATGGAATTGTCACGTACAATACAGATGCAGTATTTATTTAATGTGGCTACAAAATTAAAGAGTTAAAGAAAACTTCTAGAAATCACAGTGATGGACATTTTGTAAGCTTTCTGTTGATGTTCTTGATGCTGATACTGAAATGTGTGTGTGTGTGTGTGTGTGTGTGTGTGAAGGGGCAGAATGTTCAGGGGCAGAGTCGGTGCTAGCAGTACAGTCTGGGTCGGAGCAGACGGAGGGGAGAGAGGGAGAGCTGGTGGAGGACCTGGTGGCCGTGTCTTACATGGAAGACGAATTGGACCTGGAGACAGTGGGGGACATTATAGCCATTATTGAAGAAAAGGTACAAATAACAGACCCAGAGACACCCAAAATCATTTGGAGGCACTCTGTATTTTTTATGACAGTTTTAGTGTATTATTTAGTCCAGATTGGCCAGGATGATGGTGGCGTTCTTTTCTCTCGTGAGATATGGGAAATTTATTGATCAGATTACTGACATTTTTTTTCCTTCTTAACAACTCTGCAATGGTCTTTCTCACTCTCTCTCTCAGGTGGATGACTCAGTGGAGGTGTTGGATGCGGCAACAGTGGAGGCTGCACTCTCTCTTTGTGAAGAAGCAGTGGCAGGGGGCCACCCCCTCTCAGATCCCTGGGAATCCCAGCCTTTTAAAGCACCTGAGCCTGAGACCAGAGTTTTCACCGGCCCGCAGCTTATCTCTTCCTCACCGGCATCCACTGCTATCGTGGTGGAATCTGTCATGGTGGAAGAGGTAGCACAAACCGGAGTGTCCGTGATGCCGACCGAGGACCCTGATTCTGTTCCTCCAGCAGTTCCTGGGAATGCACACGAGCCTGAGACGGCAGCTGATGATGAGAGGGACGTAGAGGAGGATGGTGCACAGGAGGAGGAGCAGACGGAGAACAGAACGCCCAGTCCTTCTGTGAAGTGTGAGAGCGAGGAATGGACACAACCAGAAGCTGAGACGCCCTGCCTCGACTCAGAGGACAGCTCTGCCTCCGGGAGAGACCCAAAGGTATTAGATTTTAAATATGATTGAAAATGAATACGAAATAGAGCCTAGGATCAGGTTTCCATGGTTACACAATCCGTTGCTGACATATATGGTTTTATAGTACGGGGGTAAAGTAGACATGTGAATATATTGCACTACTGTTAAATGTTCTCTCTCTCTCTCTCTCTTTCACTCTAGGAGGTGAAGGATGAAGATGGAGGGAGTGAGGTGGATGCAGATGAAGTGATGGAGATGAAGGAATGCGGAGAGGGGCCGTATCTTTCAGAGGTGGACCCACCAGCCAGCGAGAGCGAGGATGGGTACGGCACGAACTCCCAGCGCTACACCACCGCAGACTCCACCGCCAGCAGCCCTGCATCCTCCCAGTTGTGAGTAGTGTGTGAGTGTTTACAGAGTTTGAGCAAGAAAGGAATTGATAACGAGGCAAATATCAAGCACACTATATAATTTATCACCTTTCTTTGTCCCTCTGTCTGGGAGCCAGTTCGATGTGTAGCGAGGACCAGGAGGCTTTGCAGGCCCAGAAAATCTGGAAGAAGGCCATCATGCTGGTGTGGCGTGCAGCAGCCAATCACAGGTTAGCTGTGAGATAATATGTCATGTCAGATTGTTTAATAATGAATTCATTTCCTGTTGGTGATTTGAGCTTTGTTTGTTCATATGTGCAGGTATGCGAGTGTCTTTCTCCAGCCTGTATCTGACGACATCGCTCCTGGCTACCACAGCATCGTACACAGGTACTAGAACAAAGGTGTGAGGTATAGGTCATATTCTAAGAGCAAGCACTGAACCAGTATTTTACCCCCCAGTTTCTATCCTAATTAAAATAAGCAGTGAATTTGCATTCATTTATGGTGTTTCTAGGAAAGGGGAGTGTACAGATTTTAAAGAAAGGTTTTGTTTACAGGGAATTTTTGATTTTGTTGAACAGATTCTAAGTATTATGAATTCTTTCTAGAACTGTTTAAAGTCTCACTCGTTCCTCCTGCCCCATGTTCAGGCCCATGGACCTGTCTGCAATCAAGAAGAACATTGAGACAGGGCAGATCCGCACGACAGCCGAGTTCCAGCGAGACATCATGCTAATGTTTCAGAACGCGGTCATGTACAACAGCTCGGACCACGACGTCTACCACATGGCCTTGGAGATGCAGCGTGATGTCCTGGAACAGATCCAGCAATTTCTGGCCACTCAGCTCATCATGCAGACTTCTGAATCAGGCATCAGCGCCAAGAGCCTCCGTGGGCGAGAGGCCAACCGTAAACAAGACCCTAACGACAAGGTGAGATGCGCACACCAAACACGCTGATTGTGGTGGAAGGGAGAGCAGTCAGAATCCCAAATTCATTTAATCATGGCTGGAGAAACAATCCCCAAGCCTGCTAAAGTCCCTGTCAATAAGGATAGGGTTACACCCGCTAACCCACAGTCTCATATACTTAGAGCCTGAGCCCAGCACACAAAGATGCACATTTAGAGCCAGAACCAGCTGCCATGCCCAGAAGGAAAAGGAACAACTCCAAACAAGATACTAACAAACAGGTCAGTGAGATTAAACATTTGCATACACACAGAACCTTTTTACACCTGGCAGTTTCATGCAACTCGCATAAAAAAAAAAGCTTATTTAACACGCATGTAAATTCGATCGCTCTCTCCAGAGTGTCTACATAAAGTGTAAACCTCTCACAAAAATCTCATCACACATCCATTTCCAGGGGGGGCACGATGGCTTAACGGTTAGCACGTTTGCCTCACACCTCCAGGGTCGGGGTTCGATTCCCGCCTCCACCTTGTGTGTGTGTGTGGAGTTTGCATGTTCTCCCCGTGCCTCGGGGGTTTCCTCCGGGTACTCCGGTTTCCTCCCCCGGTCCAAAGACATGCATGGTAGGTTGATTGGCATCTCTGGAAAATTGTCCCTAGTGTGTGATTGCGTGAGTGAATGAGAGTGTGTGTGTGTGCCCTGCGATGGGTTGGCACTCCGTCCAGGGTGTATCCTGCCTTGATGCCCGATGACGCCTGAGATAGGCACAGGCTCCCCGTGACCCGAGGTAGTTCGGATAAGCGGTAGAAGATGAATGAATGAACATCCATTTCCTCCATACACAACATAATGTATGGAAGATTCACTCAATTATAACAATATGCTTAGGGATTGCTTTTATTTTCTACTGAATAAACCACAGAGAAGCACAGAAATGCTAACCCGATCTCACAGAAAACCTCTTTGCACCACTTTCTATATGAATATCATATTCATGTCCCAAGCAAACTAGCTATAAACAGATCAAACTTTAACTCCAGGACTGTGTTCTTTATGAGGGACGACACGGGAAGTTGGTGATCGAAGAGTTATGAGGTGATTTTGCATATAATGTGCAACACATCAATCTGATTTTTAACTGAAGACATATCAGATAGCAGTCACATGAGAATGCCAGGTGTAAATGTGGTCTTGGACATCCCTGGGAGCAAGAATCGTCAATCGTAAAGATGATCGGAACGACTAAACGCTCAGCTGTCATGAATTTCTAGAAAGATCATCTGATGGTAAGTCTTCATCATGTCCAGCTAAAACATGAGCAGGGATAATATTCATCATTGAGAACAGTTTAGATTTACTAAACCCTCAGTTATACATCATTAGTGTATTCTGACGCTTGCACATAAACACTGTCCTACTCTAAATCGAAATGAAATTGGCTAAAAAAAGTCCAACGTAAACCTTCTCTGGTGAGATTTTATTGTGGTCGTTAAGCAGTACGCAAACGCGTCCGTGACGGTTTGTGGCTGCACCATCTGCATGAACCTGTTTCATATGCATGACTCCTCTCCCATGCCCTCCAGTCAGGTGTACACCAAAGTATCTGTAACTTAAAAACACCTGAAGCAAACCCACGGCACCATTATGTCCACATCCGCATTGTCATTCCTGCCTTGTGTATTTATTTCATTTGAAATAAACTGCATAACGTGGTGTAGTGATGAACAAATGGCTCACTGAGGGACTAGGTTTCTCAAAACCAGAAGAGTTTCGTAGCAGAGCAAACACTATTTAAGCTGTGATCCAAATGACTATGCACTTGCGACATGCACCATGTACCCTAGCATCTAGCGTATGAATGTTAAAAGAGTAGAATAATCTCAAATGAAACGATAACATTTTTTATTAAACAGAAGTAGAATCCAGATATTTATAAGATATCATAAAATTACTTGTCCACTGGAGTCGATGCCAGCCGTCTTGAAAAAACGTTTCACATTCAGCATCGGTAGCTGGTAGCTCCGCCCCCTTTTTCTCTACATAAGCAAAGCTGTGACCATTGAGTGCATGGAGTGTCCAGCATTAAAATAATTGTAATAATAATACAACACATTTGTATATAAGAGAAATATAAGGATGTTTATTAATATTTAATAAAGTGATACTGTTTCTTACTTCTTAAGTCTTGACTTCTATACTTCTAGGTGGTACGACCTGTATATTAGAGAGCGTAGGGCTCGTGTGGCTCCATCTGCAGCCAGTGAGACCTCGAATCTCCTGATATTGAAACCTCACAATCGTACACCACACGTTAGACGCTTCAAAAACGAAAAACTGCTTTAAAAATGTAATTAGGCGTCTGTATGTTTTCCTCACCGCAAGGATTTTGGGAAACTTGGCCCGAATTATTATTTGATTTATTTCTGTATTTTATATGTGTCACTGTTTACAGCTTTGTAGTAATTGTGAAAGCTACACACACCCACATGCAGACACATTAAGGATGTTTTACCTCATCCTCTCAATGCATGCTTGTCAAGTCACACGTATCACTTCAAACCCACCCTCACCCCACACACACACACACAACGCAATCGCTCACCAGCCATCTGTCTCACAGTCTATCAAGCACTGATCTTCACTGATCTTTCTCAGCTGCATCTCAGACGAAATCCGCATCCATGACTTCTCCAAATTTCAGTACTCTTTTTTTTTTTTTTTTAACACGCCCTTGTTGATTTTCCTTCACAGTTTTCCCCTCTTTCTCAATTTCTTGTCTCTGTCTTATGTGGCACTAGTTTTCCCTACTTTTTAGCTGAAATCAACTTTGTTAGATGAAGGCCATGGAAACTGGCTGTACATCGGCAAAAACTTCCAGATGTCGATCTGACAGTTTCCTTTTCACAATAATTTTTTTAATAGAATTTTTTTGAATAAATCTGTGTGTAAATCTTTTTTACAGGCCAAACTGTAATAACAATTTTGCTAGATTTACAAATATTTCAGTAACCGTGGTCTTTAACTTGCACTGTGATAAATGCCAGTGATGGAAGTATCCTCGTTCACAGTGCAGCTGCTTTTCGTTTAGCGACGTCCACAAAACTCCATAAAAGGCAAAAACCTCAGCGCTGAAAACAGCAAACTGACAACTAAACATTAAGAGAGCTCGTGTGTGGTGCAAGTAAAATCTTCCAGCAGTTCAGCTCAGAGGCAGACACACAGGTGCCATTACTTTCCTCCTAATTGAAAGGATAGACTTATTTCATTTATGCCTTTCTTTTGTAATCATGGAACTAATATGAACTGACAGGTTTTAATGGAACAATGTGTGAGTGTGTGAGTGTGTGAGTGTGTGTGTGAGTGTGTGTGTGAGTGTGTGTGTGAGTGTGTGTGTGAGTGTGTGTGTGAGTGTGTGTGTGAGTGTGTGTGTGAGTGTGTGTGTGAGTGTGTGTGTGTGAGTGTGTGTGTGTGAGTGTGTGTGTGTGAGTGTGTGTGTGTGAGTGTGTGTGTGTGAGTGTGTGTGTGTGAGTGTGTGTGTGTGAGTGTGTGTGTGAGAGTGTGTGTGTGTGTGAGAGTGTGTGTGTGTGTGAGAGTGTGTGTGTGTGAGAGTGTGTGTGTGTGAGAGTGTGTGTGTGTGAGAGTGTGTGTGTGTGAGAGTGTGTGTGTGTGAGAGTGTGTGTGTGTGAGAGTGTGTGTGTGTGAGAGTGTGTGTGTGTGAGAGTGTGTGTGTGTGAGAGTGTGTGTGTGTGAGAGTGTGTGTGTGTGAGAGTGTGTGTGTGTGAGAGTGTGTGTGTGTGAGAGTGTGTGTGTGTGAGAGTGTGTGTGTGTGAGAGTGTGTGTGTGTGAGAGTGTGTGTGTGTGAGAGTGTGTGTGTGTGAGAGTGTGTGTGTGTGAGAGTGTGTGTGTGAGAGTGTGTGAGAGTGTGTGAGAGTGTGTGAGAGTGTGTGAGAGTGTGTGAGAGTGTGTGAGAGTGTGTGAGAGTGTGTGTGTGTGTGTGTGTGTGTGTGTGTGTGTGAGTGTGTGTGTGTGTGTGTGTGTGTGTGTATCCCTGCTTAATTTTAGCGTACACGGCATCAACGAGGGCGTGACGACAAAAAAAGAGCACTGAAACACACTGTTTCCCTCTTTCGCTTTCATTTCCATCCCGGCTTTACTGAGCTTGTGTGTGTGTTTTGTGGGTGTGTGTTTGTGTGTAATAATCTGTGTGAGCTTTCTCCTGCTCTTAGTTTGTATATTTGATTGTACAACACTTTGTCTTGTTTGTTTTGTGACTTCCTTTGCTTTCAGGCAAAATGTTCAAAGCTCCTGAACGTTAACAATCTCATCTTCATATCCATCTTTACTAGTCTATAACCTGTGGGGATGATTGTGGAAATCTCCCGAATAAGAGCTGCGCGGTTCCTGTTCTGTACGGCAAGAACCGTGACTGTTCCTTAAAGAGCTTTTCCTAAGATTTGCACACACAGCTTTTTTAATTCACGTTATATTAGTTGTGTGTTTTTAGATGACGATTGGTTTTATTTGAGTGCTGAAGAGTACACTGTGGTGACCTGATCGTTACAGGAACCAAGCTTATTCTGTCCCACGCTGTCAAAATGCACCTTTTGGAATATCATACTCTGGAATATCTGGTTAATCCAATCAACAAAGCTTCACTAGTGAGAGCTCACTGAAGATCACCAACACAGAAATCAGGAAGTGCTGAGAGTTTTAGTAGCAGGCTAGACCTCAGAAACCAGAGATAACACTGGGAATTTAAATTCTGAGAAATTACCATGGCAGTTGTCTTGGTGTGTAACTGTCTCCATGTGTTTCCATATTCCTTTTGTCTGTTTATTCGTATTTACATTTTTTATAAGCGTTTTCAATCACATCGAACATCAACCCAAAATAATCTTTTCCAGAAGCAAGCACTTAATATTTCTTTAGACTATTGAGCATGCAAAGCTTTTCAGTTCACGCTTTCATTCCTGAAGTTCAGAGCATCATTTAGGTCTCACTGTTCAGAATTAAATACAGTGTGCAGTCTGTCTGTAAGGGACTGTTAGTTTATTTTAAACCTCTTCCTCTTGTTATCAAATAAAGTTTATTAACTTGTTGAAATAAACGTAGTGTCTTTTAAGTGTTTTTACTAGAAGAAGTATAAGTCGTGTCCAAGTCAATGGCCAGTTATGTCAAAACTATTGTAATGCAATGCTGTTAACTTGAGTTGTATGTTCTTTTACAAATAAATTTCTCTCAACGTGGACTAATTTAAAAGACATTTGGAAGATGATTATTCCAACGGATTGTCGTCAGCAATATTGAAAAAAATGTTCTCGTCCATTGTCAGCGCATTGTAGCCCCGCCCCTTTTTGTCACATAAGCGGAGCTCTCTCGTTCCACATTTTGCTTTTTAGGTTGAATAAGTGCATCATCCAGGTGCACACACCTCAAATCTAAATTTTATCTAAATGGTGTTGGATTTAAGATTTCAATTTCTTGTCTTTGATGTGGGAAAACATGCACAAATGCCCTCAGCTTTTCCAGAAGAATCTAGCTAATCCTTAACCAGAATTAAAGGATTTGACCATTTCCTCGTTCCATTTTTAAAACTGTAAGATTGAGGCAGCTAGAACGAGTGGACGTGACAACAGCTAAAAAGACCTATGGATTGACTGTACAGTTAGAGATCTGGCTCTGACTTGAACACGGACGAGATAAGGGTCAGACTGTCTTACTGTCTTGAGTGTATTCAGTGTACACTTCTGCGCAAGAACAAGTGATATGGAATCAGTCCAGCTTGCTCATGGTATTGGGACTGACACATCGTGGTTTTTGCACAACATGCAAAGCTCCTCTCCCAGTAGCTTCTGCCCCACTGGAAAGTAGAAGTCATATAAAATATATTGCCACGTGAAGGCTTAACTTTTTATTTATTTTTATTTTTTTTTATGTTATTATAAACACACTACATTTAATTGCACTTTTACAGTTTCAAGCCTGTCATTGCAGCACAGTAACGGAAGCATATGACCAAAGATAGCTCGGGGTTATGAGATCATAACAGTACTGACTGTTAGTAGAGTAGAGAAGCCCGGACTTCACACTGGTCAGTGAGAATGATTTGACGTCACTCTGTAAACAGGAAAGAAACCGGTAGTAGAGAAAACTTTGCCTCCAATGCAGCATAAATCCAGTGTTGGTTTCTGTTGTGGGACGTACTCCTGCTGTGGAAACGTTCCAGTTTATTATGAGTGAATATTTCCTACAAACAGAAAAGCTCCTTGTTGCTCTAAAAGCTTTTATATGTGCTTCAACTGTCTGTCTGGAAATCTGCTTGTGTGTCCGTAGTTATAAATCTCTGTCTGTTGCGAGTTGCTTAGATGTGTGTGTGTGTGTGTGTGTGTGTGAGAGACTCTCTTTCTCACTGCTGTTTGTCCTCCTACAGGACAGTCTCCCCATGGCCTCTCCTGCTTTTCTTCTCTCTCTCTTTGTAAGTATCCAGCTCAGAGCTTTTCTTTCTGCCCCCTTAAGGCCTGCCTTTCTGCTACACATACAAACACACACGTACACACACACACACACACACACACACACACACACACACAATCATATTCTCCTCTTGTAGTAGGACTGAATAGAGATGTGCTAGGATCACATACCTGATTTATTTCTTTAATTTTATACTATTCTTTGTCTTACTTGTAACAGAATTAAGCAGTTGGTCATGTTTGATTTCAAACATGAAAATATTTCTTTGTAGGATTCAGAGTGTACAGTCTGCTGTGTCATGGCTAACAGAAAGTAGTTATTTTGAGTACAGAGAAGCTTGTGTTCCTGCTCACACCTCCCTTCTATCCCTGCTTTTTCTCTTCTTCTAGGATGGAGGCACCCGGGGTCGCCGCAGTGCTATCGAGGCTGATATGAAGATGAAGAAATGAACAGCAAGTCCACAACACATTTAGGATCTCTCTCTCTCTCTCTCTCTCTCTCGGTCTCGGTCTCGGTCTCTCTGTGTCCTACCTTCACACTAGCAAGCAACAAGTCACTCGCATGTTTATATTTTCTGTGTGTGTGTGAGACAAGGAAACAGTGTCTCATGGTCTCTTTAGAAGTCAGCATTATTTATTTGCTGAATCAGAACTAAACTGAGCCAGAGAAGACACAACTACCCCACTAAATGGTTTGGCAAAAAAAACATTGAAGATAAGCCAGGTCATCAGTACTTGGTGTCCAAGGTTTTACAACAAAGCCTCAGTAGCTTTTCAGTGTTGTTTAGGACACAGTCTGACTCACTGTAAACATTTTTTTAAAAAGTACACGGTGTAGCTGAACACTGCCATCTTTTACAACTGGAATCACTTATCATTCCATTTCATTTGTATATACAAGATAGTGTTGCTGATGATATGAGTAGCAATATATTCATTCACCAGCCCGTGTATTAGGAGCTTTCATGCACTTGTGCATTCATCCAGTCCGTGGCAACAGCATAACAAATCAAATCGGGATCAAGAGCTTTAGTTAATGGTAGAAGAAAAAAAAAGAAGCTCTCCTGTAAAGGACCGAACAAGAATCTGATGTGATCTGATCTTTGGAGCTTGTCCACCTCAAGGTTTGACATGTGTTCTGTGATGCTTTACTGCTCACTAGGTTGTAAAGAGTAATTATTTGAGTATCTGGTTGTTCTCCAGTGATCCCTCAACAAAGTGTTTCCACCCATGGAGCTGCTCACTTTTGTACCATTTTGTGTAAACTCTAGAGACTGGTGTGTGAAAAGCCCAGATCAGCAGTTTCTCAAATACTCAAACCATCTGGTAGCAACATCAAGGTCTGTGTCCAAGATCACACGTTTCCCCCCAAACCTGATGTGTTTGATGTGAATATTAACCCAAGCTCTTTACCTCTATCTGCATGTACACATCATTCACTTTGTGCTGCAGCCACCTGATTGGTTGATTAGATAACTGCATGAATGTACAGGTGTTTTCTAATAAAATTAGTTTTTACTCCAGTGAAAAATGAACAAATCTGATGTTGGATGTTGAGCATGTTTTGGATGACTGGGGTGAAGACAACAGTGTAAATTTGTTTAATGAATCCTTTAATGTACTTGGTTTAAACTTCATTAGGTGTGCAATGTCTAGGGGCTGTCAAATGACTTGTGGAAAAAATAAATTCTTAAAACAGGTCAAAAGTAGCTAAAGGAACTTTCTATATTTAAAAAGAAGTAAATGTACCTTTTTTTCCCCTCCTTGTTTTAATTTATGTGAGTTAATAAAACTTTAGAAACCAATTTTTTTTTTTGCTTTAGAGTTTGCATTCTTGTGTTCATACATAATCTATTCATGTATTTGTTCTTGTTAAGTAATAACCTTTATATTACATTATCAATGCAAAACTAAAATCACTTTGTGACACAGCCTATTTCTAGAGCAAATGCTCAGCAGATTTATGAAGTAACGTGACATTGTGTAATACTGAATTTTAAACATGTGACGTTTAAAAAGTGTGACATTTGAAAAATTCTGAAGTGATACTGATGAATTAAGCACAATGTTCAGATGTTACATTTAGTTAAATGGTCAGTCAGTTTCTGTCCGTGCCAAGCATATTTAGAGTTAAATTATGTTAGGTCAATTAAAAAAAAAAAAAACAAACACACACCAACTCACAGCAAGAGGCAATTTGACATTTGAACACAGTGCAAAGATTTTATTTTTCATTAATCCTGAGGGAAGGTTTAAATGCACCAAAAAAAGAAAAGAAATTGGAGACAAAGCCAGCTTAGCTCCCTTAACATATGGAAAAATAAATTATCTAAAAGGATCAGGAACAAACGTTCATAATACCAAAGATAAACCTGTGTTTGAAATGATGTTTTTCCAGGGAGATATAAAACCCCCCACAGTGCATCTCAAAACATACCTCAAACAGAAGTTCTGTTAATGGAAATAACATTCATACATGCTGTAAACAGTACAGAAATGTGCAAAGGTTGCAGAAATAAAGGTCAGCAGTAACAAGGTCCTGTATCTTCTGTAGGAAAGGCAAGAAATTCTGAATAACAGCAAATTTAGTGGAATGTGCAAAATGGTTTGTAACAGTTTTCTTGAACTCAGTGATACAGATCATACACAGTCCCTCGTCTTTACACGGCTCCTGTACTCAAAACTCGATCAGTGTAGGGCTGGCGGACGAGTACAGCTTCCTTTTGATGAGGCGATACTCTGGTCGGAGCCGCAGGACTTTCTCTGTCCCGAGCAGGTGCTCTAAAGGCGGCCAGCGCTGAGGATGGACTTGGAACACCACAGACAGCTCGAAGGTGGGCGTGAGGCTGTGCTCTGGTGTCACCGTGCCCACTTTTTGTAAACCTGCCTGGGCCTCAGTGAACAGGTGAATGAGCGCTCCTCTCACGCCGCAGGGCTCGTGCTCAGAAGCACGGAGAATGTCTCCAGCGATACGCGTGCACATGCGAGTCGGAACCAGTAGCTCGCTGCAGTGCAAACTGGACGCTTTCGCCTTTACAAGACACTTCTCAATCAGCACAGCCAACTCCTGCTGCTGCAGCTGGATACTCGCTTCCAGGTCATCGTCCTCTAGACTGCACTCTGACTCCAGACCTGTGAGAATGAGATGATGGTGGGAAACTTTAAATGACCGAATCCTCCATGTTGTAAAGTCGAACACTTAAAGAGTTTCTCCACATCACACCTCAAGTGTGAACATGTGTGGAGATGAAGCGATGGAGATGTCAGCATGACATCCTTTTCATATTAAATAGGCAAAAAGGCGACAACATTTGAGATCACAGCTAAAGACGACTTTAACTGCTGATTTGGCTGCATAGTGTTACAAGAAATTTCTAATTTAATCTGGACTTTTTTCCTGGAGCTAAATCAGAATGATCACGTTTTAATAAATAAATAAATAAATAAATAAATAAATCAATTTATTGCTAATTTTCTAGCAATTTCCCTAAAAAAAAGCCATTTCTTGTCAAACGAAATAAAACCGAGTTAAACCGGTCAGTTGACTAACATTTAATTAGATGACCGTGTGTGTGTGTGTGTGTCCGTGTCACGCTGTTATCAGCTGAGTTCATCATTAGTGACGTCAGACGCACACTTCCGCCTCACAACGTCAAAAAACGGTTTAAACATTTAAAAAGGTTTAAATTTACAAATATATATTTTATATAGCTATCTGTCTATAAACGAGATATGGGGGGGTGTTTACTTTCAGTTTGTAATTTGTTTGATAAAAGTATTGACCAACATAAAAAACGACAATTAAACACGACATAATCAACAATAAGTGTTTATTTCACTCACTCATGGAGCTGCTGGTTTTTCTGAGGCGTCCGACGGTTTGTTTACGTGCTCTGAAGCGCTGCAGCACTTTTCTCCACATCTCGGTTAGGTTATCCTCTTCGGAACCGGCGGACAAGCCGTAACCAAACACCAAAGCCTGGCTATAGACCATTTTAGCGACGTTTCTTCACTAAACTCTGAGGTTTCTCCGGTCGCCTCGACCACAATCTGTCCCTTCACTTCGTTCTCGTACATTCTAGAAACCGGAGCGCGAGCCCTCGTTAACCGTCGCGCTGTATTTATACACCGTTGCTTGCGTCAGCTGGAAGCCGCCGCGCGCTGATTGGCCGGAGTGTTCTAGCGCGTGGTAGGAGGGTAACAGGTTGCTAAGAGACGACGCAGGTTGCGCAACACTGTGGTGAAGTTAGATCAGCTTTAGCTACACGCAACCTTTAGAGCTTATTACACTCAGCTTTATATAACTACACTTTATTACCTGTACATTTATTATATATTAACGATTTTACATCTTCTATTATTAATATTATTATTAATATCGTGCTAAATTATATCAGGACTCTCTTTCTAACATTTTGTGTCTATCATGATATCCTTTTGTTTATTTAGTTTTAATTATTGTATTAATAAATGGACACATTAATAACAAACTTTAATGGAATAATGTTTCAATTAAAAGCTTTACATTTCAAAAGAATTTTTTCTTCATCCTATTTAAATATAATATTTCTATAAATATATATAAATATTTATTATATATTATTTATCCAATTATTAATATAAATCAAATATATGTTATATTTGTATTAATAATTGTATAAATAATAAATAATATTCTTTATATATATATATATATATATATATATATATATATATATATATATATATATATATATATATATATATATATATATAGTGAAACCGTGTAGAATTCAGAGGGGGAATTTGTCAGTAGCTTGAGGTTGTTGTGTGGTTGTACAAACTGGGCGTTGAAACCAGGGTTCGTGGAACAAAAAAGAAAAGTGTAACTGTGAATCCAACAAACAGAGAATGTAATCGTCCTTAACTGAGAGAAGAACAGAAACTTTTATTTCACATCTCTATTACTATTAAGTCTTCATTATGTCTTGCCCACAAACTTCCCTGTTGAAAAATCCAGCTTGACCAGCTCAGCCTGTGTTGTCACAGCTGGAAGCCAGTCATTAAGCTGGAGTTTTCAAAAGGATCAACGTTTATGTCTTTCCTCTAGGCATTTAAATGGATCAACATTATGTCTCCTGTGATTTGTATTAACTGCTCTAACTTTAGACCAAAGAAGAAACATACTGTAGACTGTTGTTACATTACTCTAGCTAAATAACTCATTTAGCCAGATAATGTCTAGCATTAACATTTTGTCATATTTAAATCTTCACAGTCTCCTCTAATTTAGCACAGGTTATTAGAAAGCTATATTTT
Source organism: Tachysurus vachellii (assembly GCF_030014155.1). Lineage (NCBI taxonomy): Eukaryota > Metazoa > Chordata > Actinopteri > Siluriformes > Bagridae > Tachysurus > Tachysurus vachellii. Next base: position 6,833,143 of record NC_083473.1, on the reverse strand, counting down.
GCAGCTGTGTGTTGGTGTAAAATTACAAAGCCTGCTCAAACACACATGCAGGAAGGAAAATAATGACAAAATTTAAGACAGAGCAATAATCAGGCACTTTGGCAGAAAATCAGACAAACAGCAAACGGGTGAAAGGAGGCAGAAGCAGAGCCCAGGAAACAAAGCTATTAAAGATAAACCCAAGGCATGAGAGAAATGACTAGTTACATATGTGATTTAAAAAGCAAATCTTCACAGTGATGGTGTGAAAGTCCGGGCTATGTATGAGCAATTGTAAGGGAAACATCCCCTTTCACAAGGCTGATCCACGAGCAGGTGATTAAAGTATTTAAATGAATAGAAATTTCAGAACGTACTTAAAAGTTAATAATATTTTAAATAATGAATACAGGGTTAATAAAATGAAAAGGGAAAAAAATAACTAAATAAATATGTAGATGAAGCATTTATTGACACTACATTTAAAGACATATATTTCAAATGATCCAAGCTTTGACTGTCAAATAAAAAGTCTGCAAACATCTACAAAAAGAAATTAGTCAGAAACAACCTTTGCACAACACGGTGCATACGCTAATACATTTAACGTACAAACAGACAAGTTGTACGCTCAAGGGTACAGCAGTGGTTTTAAATGAGTGTTTAAGATACACTATTACTTTTCAAGGTGTCTTAATGCACATAAGCCACATCTACGAATCTACCTCAGTTAGCTCTCACTCACTCTCACTCATTTTCTACCGCTTATCCGAACTACCTCGGGTCACGGGGAGCCTGTGCCTATCTCAGGCGTCATCAGGCATCAAGGCAGGATACACCCTGGACGGAGTGCCAATCCATCGCAGGACCCTCAGTTAGCTGACAATTGTAAAAGATACAGATTAGTAGTGTTTTATCTGGAAGTGGGACGCTATTGTTAGGTAAATATCCTGGAGGGATGTGTCAGTGGTAGTGTATGTATGAGTGCGTAAGTGTGTGGGTGTGGTGAGTAAAGAACACAAGAGAGAAATAGTTTCTTGTATGATACAGTAAATAAGCAGACACCCATAATCAAGTCTTCATACTTCATACGTGCAAAATCTCAGAGTCTCAGAATCTCAAATGTTTCTAGGTAGCAACCTGACTTTGCGTAGAAATTAACACAAGTTAATCCTTTTTCCAATTCACTGGTGTCCATCCTCATGGCAGAATGGAAACTGACTTCGAGTCTGATATAAAATTAATCAGGACACTTTCAGTGTGAGACGTATGTTTTGCCCTCTGTTGATAACCTTACACAGAATTTTATTGTTTAAAGATAACACCAACACATTTTAGAGGCTTATGAACAAGCACAGAAATGGGTTTTATATTAATGTTTACCTTTTGCATGAATATATTGCCCATAGTAGGCTTTTAAAAACAGAAATACTTGTGGGAATAACTAAAAATTCAGTAAAGGTATGCGTGTCTACTTTTATATGAGTGCCAAAGCGTGTAAGTGTGATGAGTGTAGAACACAAGAGAAAATTACCTCTTTCTATTATGTAAAGAATACAGTAAATATCCATACATCCAGCAGACAGCCTTATCTAGCGAACCTCTGACTCCACCAGTTTCAGGTCAGGTCCTAAGGTACTAAGCTCATGGTCTGTTATTCCAGGTAGCAAATTGATCTTTGCCCAATATCTATTTCAGGTGCTCACTATTTTTTTTATCAACACTATCAGTGTTGGGTTAAATTTGGCTGACCCTGTATAGCAGAAGGTCTTTTGGCCCTGGACAAGATTACAGTGGTCAAGAGTCAAGTCAAGTCAAGTAGCTTTTATTGTCATTTGTGATTGGTAATAACATCGGTCAGTTTTCTACCTAGATCAAGCTGTGCAGCTTGCAAGTTTGTTTTTATAGTGAGTGCTCAGAGAAGAGGTTGCGCTTCAGTTTAAATGCAGCCATAAACTCAGCTCTTTGACATCCATGGGAAGGTCTACGGGAAGCCAATGGGGGAGTAAGTGCTGCAACAAGGTTAAATGAGACAACAACAAAAGCAGCATTGCAAACTCGCCTACTATGTAACGTTCGTTCAGTCCAGAATCAGGACCTGACCTGACGTTTGATTCAATGTTATTTCGCATGAACATAAAATCTGTTTTAAAGATATACGGTATACTGTATATATATAGTTCAGTCATTCATGCTCTTGATTTAGACCAGCAATGTAGACCACCTGGGATGTTTCTGAGGTGAGAGAATACACGCGAACCAGGAGGAACCTCACAAAGAACCTTCAAGACTTCTACTGCATCAGAAGTTTCAGGCTTCATGTTTCCCATTTAAATATCTTTAATAGAGAGCAGTGAATTGAGAGGGTAAGTCAGTTGTTCTGAATTCACAGAAACATGCAGAGTGGTCCACAGCTACAACCCCAGGCATGGAAAATCTGACATGTAGGTGCAGGCACAAACAGGTCAGTAAAGCAGTGAGTCAGACTTTAGCCGTGTAATTTGACGAGGCAGATGTGAGCCACAGGTAAGCAGACTGAGCAGACGGGAAGTGAACCTTGAATATTTCACCACTGTTCATGCTGACGTTGCTTTTCCTGCTGCTGAGATTACTGAATCAGGCCACCTTCTACTGTACTTACCTCACTGGGAAAGTCCTGGCTCAAGCTCAAGTGTCACAGGCTGTTAGTCAAATATTATTGAAGAATTCTAAGATCACATTACCATATTAGAAAGACTTTGTCATGATATCGGAAACATATCACGATATTGGATTTATCTGAGGTTTGCTAGCTAATTACAGAAATGATTAAAAAGTATAAATGATCTTTTGGCAAATAAGGTGTAGAAATGTATAATTTCCTCAAATAGTACCTTAAACTAAGACTTATTCCACTCCTGGTTCTAGTTACTCAATATTTTATCAGTACTTGAAATAAATGACTCATGCTCTAATCTAGTCTAATCTAATATAATATGATATAATATTATATTATATAATAATCTGGAGACTTTGACCTTATTATATCCAACAATGTTGACTATCTAAAGCTCTCTTATAAAACCTGTTGGTGAAAAATTAACAAAAATAAATTGTGTTAATTAAATACTTGATTATTATAACTGGTAAATAGATAACTAGCTCTACACCTGATTTTATAATAGTTATAATAATTAAGTTCTGTCTCACCAACACGACCAGGGTTCAGCTCCTTGTCAAAGAACTAACCCAGCCACTGAATTTTAACTCTTAGTGCTATAGTCCTATATCTGGATAAAATGGGAGTGTTGCATCAGGAAGGGCATCCGACATAAAAGCTGTGCCATAATAAAATATGTGTATCGGATGATTCTGAAGAGGGAGCAGTCAAAGGACAACATAACTTTTAACACTTTTGTGTTGTACCATTAGAGTGTTAATTAAATATATTTTAATTAAGGCTTATAGAATGAATGTCTCCCTATTAGAAACACATAGAAAAAACACTTTTATGAGCAGGTGTGACAAAGCTAGTAGTGTAGGGACACAGGTTAAATGTGTCCTTAGAAATCTTGCTAATTGTTTCTTGTTCTAATTCCCTAGTTGTTTAAGTGAGCAGTGCGCAATAATGCATAAAATGTGTGTGTGTGTCTCTGTCAGTGGATGAATCACTCTGGTGTTTTTCCCCTTAGCAGTGACATCACATTTGCTCATGAACGCTCTTTAGTGTAATGAAACGTGCTATGTGTAGCGTTCTGTGTAGAGTCACAGTAATAAGGAAATAAGGCTTTTCAGGAACCAGTTGAGGAAGTTACTGGATGTGAACAAGAAATGGTTTACCACAGAATGTGTGTAAAGAGAGTACTGTACCGCTCTGCCAAATTTTTTTCATATTGCCCATCTGTAAAGACTTGTTAGTAAGGAAGTGCTTCAGTAGTGCTTTTAACCACAGGGAGTAAATTTGGATCTGTACAGTATTTTATTCCTGTCAGCCATAAAGACTAGAACCAACTCTTAGGAAAATTGCTTGGCCACAGAGTCTCTCGAAGTGTCCTGGTTCATAAACTCCAACTTTTAGAAGATATTCCCTCAACTCATTAAACCATTCAGTGAACCCTTGTACCATGTGAATGGGGTTGGGTCATCATGGAAGAAACCATGCCCAACCGGATCAGTTAGAAGAACTGTGTATCCATTTGATCATTGACTCTTCCCATTAAAAAGACAAGTAGAGTCAAACCATCAGCTAAATGTCTCTTAGCGTATAACAGAGTTAATGTTTCCTTTAAGTTGTTTTACAAATGTTCTTACATTTGCATTTACATCTTATTCAGGAAGTGCTTTTAGATTTCTATCAGTAAATAAATATTTCTTCATTATACAATTTGTGAAGAGCATTTATTATGAGTTTTAAAAAGCTGTGAGAAAAATATGAATAAGATAGTCTTAAACGTTCTATTTATAGAAATCACACTTGAAATACATGAAACTGGATACATTGGAATTGATAAAAAGATAATGCATGACAAACCAACATGTGTCTAGTTTCCCTTTTGATTCTGAGATACTGATTGTTTAGGCCCTTTTGGAGCAGCCAGATCAGACATAGTAGAAGTGATTGTGTTTAAAACAATATAGGGCCTAAAGCATAACCTTGAGGGACACAATACAGCACACCATTTTTTAGCCTCCAAGAATCCTATTTTATGATAGCAAACTGGTCAGTGGTCAGTATCCCAGAAGTCATACTGAACATCATTTCAATACATGTAGTATTGCTTGACATTGCTCTACACCACTTTACTTTAACAAGTCATAATTTCCCTCTTTTAGGCCTGGTTCCTTTCCAGGATTCTTCCTGATGTCGTCTCATGGTGTTTTCTCCTCTCTGTCACTTCTGGCTTAAACACTAGGGATCAACATCTACATCCTGATTTCTGTCATAAGCTCCCCTCTAACAATATCCATTATTAAAGATAATTTAATTCTATTGTATTAACTCTTTCTGTTACAGTAAGAAGCTGCTCAGACCAAACTTTGTGCTTCCTGAAGATATTTTTCGACATGCTTCATTTCAAACAGCGTACTGCTCTACCTTGTGATCAATCACATGGCATCATGAGCTGTCCACAAGAGACAGATAGTTTATCATTTCAGATCATAAACCGGACAGACACGTTCTCTCAGTCAGCTGATCTACAGATGACTGAAAACAACACCTGTACATCTTTTAGAACACAAATCTTATTATATATACTAATATCTTAAATGTAGTCAAAAATTTCTAGAATTTCCTGTTATAACATTTCTTTTAACAATTATTAAACCTATTCCTAGACCTTTTTTGTTTAGTCTTTTTAAGCTTATTGTTTTCTTGCCAGAAATCTTGGAAGATCATTTTGCTTTGTTCTAGAAAAATATGCCAATAGAACAAGATTATTTAATAAAATGAATACAAATGTTTTTAGGTTTTAGTCTTTGTATTTAATATTTGCTTTGTTGAATCTTGGAATGTGAAATCCTAGATAAATTTGAGAAGATTAAATATTTCTCTTTCTAAGAGTGAACCATATTAATTTTTTATTTTTTTTTTAAACCTGTAAAATCTACAGAAATCTAAGTAGTGTTTTGGTGTGTGAAGATAACCCTCTCTGCTCTGTATCATAGCTGAGCTGGCTCTCCGACCCTGACTGGTATTCGTGAGACAAGAACAAGAGCATTACAGTGCTGTAATGTATATGTGAAAAAAGCTTCTTCTTCTTCAACTTATTAAAAAAAATAAATATAAAGAAATCTTCTAGGCTAAGTTCATGAAGTATGTTTTGTACGAGCTTCTAGCTGCGGAAAGATTGTAATACAAAACTGGTGATACAGTGCTCACCAATTAAGAAAGAAATTTCATAAATATACAGGAATTATATATACGCTGTCTGTGCACTTCATGCTTCCTGCTGCTGATCAACTTTATGGAGATGCAGATTTCATTTTCCAACAGGACTTAGCAACTGCACACAGTGCCAAAGCTACCAGTACCTGGTTTAAGGACCATGGTATCCCTGTTCTTAATTGGCCAGCAAACTCGCCTGACCTTAACCCCATAGAAAATCTATGGGTTATTGTGAAGAGGAAGATGTGATATGCCAGACCCAACAATGCAGAAGAGCTGAAGGCCACTATCAGAGCAACCTGGGCTCTCATAACACCTGAGCAGTGCCACAGACTGATCGACTCCATGCCACGCCGCATTGCTGCAGTAATTCAGGCAAAAGGAGCCACAACTAATATTGAATGCTGTACATGCTCATACTTTTCATGTCCATAGTTTTCAGTTGGCCCAGATTTCTAAAAATCTTTTCTTTGTATTGGTCTTAAGTAATATTCTAATTTTCTGAGATACCTAATTTGGGATTTTCCTTAGTTGTCAGTTATAATCATCAAAATTAAAAGAAATAAACATTTGAAATATATCAGCCTGTGTGTAATGAATGAAGATAATATACAAGTTTCACTTTTTGAATGGAATTAGTGAAATAAATCAACTTTTTGATGATATACTAATGATATGACCAGCACCTGTATTTTTAATAACAGAAGAAATGATGAGGAGCAGACCCACATGTTTTGGCTGAAATACCTATTTTGTATTTCAATTATTTTTGTCATTACTTATCTTCCTGGTTCTTGGTTGGTGGTGTTTATTTAAGGTTATTTAAAACGTATTAAATAAATTTATTTATTTATTAAGTTAATTTAAACTCCAGATGTTCATTGATACATTAGTGCTACCTGATGTTGGACTTCTGAGCAGATGGTTGTGAGTTTAAACCCTCTTCCGCTCATTTGTATAAAAGTCAAACACTGCCAAACACCATAAATTCAAATGAGTGATTTTAAGATTGTAACGTAGTTCTTTTTTTTCTCTATTTTTCAAGGTTACTGAACACCTGATTAATGTCCTGATTCATTTCTGATGATTCAGGTCAGATGTATAATGTGTTATGTTTTAACTATGGCTTTTCTGTTCCTAGTATTTTAACCATGGCCTAAATCTATGTCTGTAAATCTTACCTGGTTTGTCTACGCAGAAATTCCTGACCCAGAAACAGACTATGATCAAATTATCTAAAACTTTATCTGAGGATAAAAACATTATTCCCTTTTTCACACCTTATTAAAAAATAATCAACATCTCACAATATTTCAGACTTCAGAAGGGCTGGCTTCTAAGCAGAGTGCTAATATATCCTCATCATTCATTTACACATCAAACATTACTTTGTAAACGTATTTACTTATGGCCTGATTTCTGTCTTAGAGTGGAACAAAATGATTAAATATGGCTCATTCTTAGCGTGTGAAAATATTGATTCTAGCCAAACGTATTTCAGATTTCCTCTTACAAAAGTACAACAAACTTAATATAAAACGCCTAAAAAATTGAGATTTTAACTAATTTAATGCTTGAAATAATCTTGTTTTATTGACTTGTATTGACAGATAGATTTTAAGCATTTATTTTTAGAAGGATGCAAAATTATCTATCAAGATAACTGACAAGAAAATGTAAAGCTTGAATGAGATATATTTAGAAATAGATTTATTAATCTTATATTTGGTTAATTGTAATCTTATAATAGAAAATACTGGATAAATATGATTGCATTTAGTATATTATCACTTCTTAAGGTAAAACAGTTTTGATTGTAATTCTACTGATTAATTTTCTCTAACAGCATCTCTGACAATAATTACAGAGTCAAAAGTCGTGGTGTACAAAAAACATAAAAAATACAACAAATATGTACTAGTAAATAATAGTATATTTTTTCTTACAGTCACAGGTCCAGGAAGTAGTTGTAAGAGGCTGCTTTGATTGTGTCTAAAAAGTGTCTAAAATTCATTTCTATTTAATCTAATTAATCTAATCTATTTAATCTAATACACTGATGGTCTGTTCAGACGACAGAGTGGAAATTGACTTATAAGACATTATAAGTCAGTATAAACAATTTAATTATTATATTGCTGCAAATGTGATATAAAATTAGTGAGGATGCTTTTGACTTTGTTAGACATAGATAGATAGATAGATAGATAGATAGATAGATAGATAGATAGATAGATAGATAGATAGATAGATAGATAGATAGATGGATGGGTGCATGGGTGGATGGGTGGATGGATGGATAGATGCTTTATTGATCTCATAGGAAATCTAAGCATCCAGATGATAAATAAAATAAGATCCATATAGAGAAATAAGAAGATCACAAATCACAAAACAAAACGCACTCACACTCACACACACACGCGCACACACACAAACATGTGCAAATGAGGGACTTTTTTTAATATATATACATACATACATAAATTATGTATGTATGTATATATACTTCAGCTAAGTCAGCTAGTTAGGTTCTTTGGTTAAACATTTCCAGATAATAAAGTCATGCAGTTGAGCCATGATGATGTCATCAGCTGAGTTTGTACTTCCAGATCCTTTTTTTATTAGAACTTTTTTCTCTATTTTTTTTACTCAAGCACTAAAACCTTTATAATCTAAATCAGCTATTAAATAGGCTATTAACTAAAAAAAATTGTAAGGCATTACAGAGACCCTGAGATAATATAGTGGTTATTATTTTTATTTTATTTTAAATATATACATTTACATACATACACATACAATATATATATATATATATATATATATATATATATATATATATATATATATATATATATATATACATACATATGTAATGTAAATGTGTATGTAAATGTATATATTTAAAATAAAATAAAAATAATAACCACTATATTATCTCAGGGTCTCTGTAACGCCTTACAATTTTTTTTAGTTAATAGCCTATTATATATATATATTTATATATATAAATTTATATATTTATTTATATATATTTTAATGCTAGATAATAACTTAAAATTCATTTTAAAATAATCTCATACCCAGAAATATTATACACACTCACAAGCAAATTTATTAGGGACACCTTTACACATGTTGGTTTAATCGACCAATCGTGTATAAAAGAAATAAAGTAAAAGCTGATACGGGTTAATACAAAGAGCCTCATTTAATGCTCATATCAAACATCAAAATGAGAAAATAATGTGATTTCAGTGATATTGACTGTAGCCATTACTTCAAATTTCCTCTCAGTGTTAATGACAACCTTTTAGTAAATGAATCTAAATAGGAAAATTGTTATCTACAAGCTAGACAGCTGGTAATCAGGTTAGTGGTGACTCACCAGACAGGAATATTTATACAGTGTTATTAAATATATGCCACAAAGGGATAGGTGCTGAGGATGATGTCATTGTCTGTAAGCATGTGTGTCTCCCACTTCTGTCTAAAAAAACCCAGACATGTCAGTCCGAACTCCACATCACACACATGCATGTGTCAGCATGATTGTTCCCTACATCCTCTGTGTCACTCGCACATGGATTTCATTCGAAAGATCTCTTCCAAAGTAGACAATATCTTGTCTTCAAGATCAAATAATGGTCTTAATCTTAATAACAACATGAATATTATTAAATCATTAGCATATGCTATTTAATTCATTTGATTCTTTTGACATTTTAATATACTTTCCAGTTGTTTTTACAGAGTCACTACACATTCTTCCACATGCACTGTCACTTTATTTATTTATTTAGATTTTCTTCATCATGTAGTAAAATGTTTTTATTGTGTCATAAAAGTACAATAAAAACAAAGTTCAGATAAAATCAAATATAGTTACATTAAAAAATATAGAAATAGAATTAACTCTACAGTATCAAAGGGAAGAAAATTATATATTCTTTATATAATGTTGCATTGTAAACTGGGTGTAAACATCACTTATGTGAAATAGTTTAATTTCTAAACTATCAAAAATTCTAATTTTAAACTATTTTAAAATCTAAACTATAGAACTAAATAAAACACATAATGCTACTTTAACGATCCTTTTTATGAAATTTTTTAAAACTTGAACCCCAATCTTCCCATCGATAAACAAAATTCTCACACAAATCCAACCCATCATCGCTAAAATCACTAAAAACATCACAAACATTTCAAGTGTTTTTCAGTTTTTATTTTAATACATTCACTTTACAAAAAACACTTTAATACATTCACTTTACTCAAGTTACAAAGGTTTAAAATAAAAAAGCCCAAAGTAAGGGAATTCACATAGTAAAGACATTTATTGTAATATATAATATGTTAAGTATAAAAAGTAAAGATACAGTATCGGATAAAAATGTGTTATGTACATGAGGTTAGTTTATCTGTATCTATTGTGGTTGTAGTGGTTTTGGGTGTAGTCTGTATTCTCCACAGGTTCTGATCTCAGAGATTGTGGTGCGCTAATCATGAGGCTGGGCAGAGAGCTGAGTGGATCATTCTCCTGGTGGTGAAAATTAAGTGGAGCCATATTCACCCCCTGTTCAGGTACAGGCTGTGGCAGCTCCTCCAGCAGGTCCATGGGGATCTCATGCTCCTGCTGCAGTAAGTGTCTGATGATCTCCTTGGACAGATAGTGAGGTTCTTCGGCAGCTTGATGGTCTGAATTTAACAAAAAAATTCAAAAGAAATCATTCGAGTTAGCAATGTATTTTCTACATTGATCGACATGATTGACATTTCACATGGTCACATTTCTGAGGCTTTCTTGGAGCGAAATATGTTTCTATTCATTTCATATTCTACTGAAAACTTTAGAGCTCCCTGCTAACTTTTAAAGAAGTATCATTTTAGCAGGAAATGAGTTCTCACAGCTTCATGTGTGTCAGTTTCGGTCTCAAGACCTGAGGTGAAAGTGACAAACCCACAATACCATTTCTGATTTAAACCCCAGCCGCATCTTCATCTCTTTCTTCTTATTACTGTCTTTTTCATTGATAAAGCTTTATTAAACGTTTAAGGCATTGTCTGCCATGGCCTATACAGTGTGTGTGAGGGATAAACATTGTAGTTGTTAAAACTAAAATGAATCAAACTCTAATAATTGTTGGCAAATTTGTTAAATTTCAGTGTACAGTAGGATCTTACTTGAGTTTTCGAATCTCACTTTATCTGTATTTGTATTTAATTATAAAAATGTCTTGTTATGGGGAAGGTATTGAGTGTTACAGCTGTTTAAACATCCTAAAAGATTTTCTATCCTACAACAATACCCTCTCTATCTATTAATCATTTCATTAATGGTTAATAATTGATTGAATTCTACATTTCTTCAAGATTAGATTACAAGGCAAATTCAAAAGAGTACAATTTGTTTTGTAAGAAAAAAATGACAGTAGAAATGTGCATCTTTCTGAATTCCCAGACATGAATATAATATTTCAAGGTCTCTATTGCAAATCCTCCATAGACCACTAGAGGGCAACCTTTTATATCATTTGAACTTCTTTAGGTTGGTTTTTGTTGTTGTTTGTTTTGGGTTTTTTTTCCATTCCCCCTTAGTCATGCTCACCTGTTTTGTATTGTTCATTAGTCACCTTTTTGTCTAGCAACTGTTATGGAGTATTAACTGGAGTATTCCCTATTTTGCCAGCTATGGTCTTGCTCCAAGTGTTTAACTTTAGGTGTCGTGGTTTGTTTGTATTTTTTTGCACTACAATAAATATCTGGGCATGTGCTTTCACCTTCATTTTTATACACTGAATGAAAACAAAGCCTATTTCTTCTAAGACTGTGCCTGATCTTGTCTGATATTATTGCTTGTCCTGCTGAATGGTCCAGATGCTAATGGAAATCCTGTATAAGTTTAATACTGGAATTCTTTAGGATTTTATTGTTTTTGTTGTTGTTGTTGTTGTTGTTTTGACAAAGCTGACATAAATCATTAACTTTTAGAGTTTCAGACAAGTGCAGAACAAGCACTTAGTTTATCTCAGAAAGCAGAAATGAGTTTGATATCAACATTTTCTTTAAAGATAGATATATTATATATAGAAATACAGTATATTGCTCCTAGTAGTATAGGTAAAAACAGAAATACTTATGGAACAATACAAATACAAATAGAACAAAAGCCCTAAGTGTCTCCATTCATATGAGTCATCAACCACCAGCATGGAATGTGACATGACAAAGACATGAACACAACAAAATTTTCCAACACATTATTTATACGCATCGTACGCATACCTTTTTACTTCTTGTTCAATCTCCAGCATGAGAAGTATGATTTAATGTAAGACTCACCATCGATCAGGATAAGGCGGTAACGGTTGCGACACTCTAGAGAACATTCCAGGATGTGGCTGAGAGTCCTGTGGAAGAGCAGGACCTGCTGTCTCCTGTCATGCTCACTGAACCCTGCAGTGCTGTCCTGAGACATCTGATAGAGGGTGAGCAGAGGTGTGGCGTACTCCACCACACAGTAATACTGATGGGGATGAAGACACAGAGGGGTTTGAGAGACCGGTTAATGACATGACATAACATGACATGACACCAGGAAGAGCATTTGAATAAAAACAAGATGTAACGTTACTGCAATGTTATAAACATAATGTTTCTGTAGCGAGAACATCTCACACAACATTCCAAGTTAAACACTGAACATTAACAATTAGAATGTTATAAAAAAAAAGACACTTATTGAGCTAAAGTGTTCAAACCAAACGTTTAGAAAACATTCTTCTAACTTAATATGATGTAACTGTGTGACATTTGATACTATATCTGTCAGGACTTTTGCTTGGACATTCTATGCCAGAACATTAGGGGACGTTCCTGCAGAGCGTTTTGTCACGTGTCTCGTCGTTACTCACCTGTACTCACCTGTATTTGTTTTTTTTTTTGTGATTTTAAAGACATTTTTCATCTCATTTTCATAAATTTTTTCAAGTGTGTGTTGTTGTAGAAGTTTTGAGTTTCGAGAGATGTAATGTATAAGTGACACACTGGTTGGCACATTCAAGAGTAAAAAATGTTTCACAATTTATTGTGTGCTGTTGCGCAACAGGTCCCAACACTCCTCTTGTAGCATGAGAAAGGAAGGTCCCTGATAATTTCTTACACTGAGTATTTATAAACATGTTTCAAACACAGAATCTGAAGAAAGGACAACATCATCTACCATTTTGCTAGATGGACCATGCCTGATCATCTAACCCAACAGTGTCGAAGGATTTATTTGTGTATTTCAAACATTGTGTTATATTACTAATAATTGGCTGTGTGTTTATGCCTAAAAATATCTGCTATTTTTTTTAAAGGACGCATTTGAAACAATTGCTGATAAAAATAGAAACTCAGATGTCTTGTATACAACCCTAGTAACAATAAGAAAAGTTGATGTACTTAATATATTTTATTTTTAATAAATAACCTATATTTTTAGATTATATGCAAATATTTATCTTTCACATATATTTTTATCTAGCATACATTTTGAGCTATATTTATGAATATGGGAATAATCTCAGATCCAACTCCAGTCAGTGTGTCGTAACATAGTTTAACAAAATTTTTATTAGTTTTCTTAGCTTTTGCTTCTCACCTCCTGTTCGTGGTCAGTGATTTTGTAGATACTGTGTTTGTAAACTCTCTTTCTGACACCGGCACGGTTGAGCTGCATTTCTGGGAGGTTCTGATGGAAAAGTACATTATGATCTTCTTCCTCTATCTTTGCCGGGGCCTTTGCGCTCAGAGGGAGGAGAATGTGAAGCCGGGACGAATGGGGAATCTCTCCGGTCTGGTTGTAGTGTTTCTTTATCTGTTGCTCGAGCTCTGTGGACACACACACACAACACACACTACGTACAACTGTTTAATCAACCTGCTGGACACTAAGCTGCAGCTTTGAGTACAGTGCACTAAGAGTACAGTGCACTTACTCACTAGATTCTTTATTCTTCTTGTGTGTTTGCATGTGTGTAAATATATACAGTATCTCACAGAAGTGAGTACACCCCTCATATTTTTGTAAATATTTTATATCTTTTCATGTGACAACACTTAAGAAATGACACAAGACTCCAATGGCAACCTGTGACACTCTGATGAACTTCATGCCCAAGAGGGTCCTGGCAGTGAGGGAAAATAATGGTGTCCACACAAAATGTTGGCCCAGTTTTGACATTTTCACTTAGGGGTGTACTCACTTTTGTGGCCAGTGGTTTATACATTAATGGCTGTGTGTTAAGTTCTTTTGAGGCGACAGCAAATTTACACTGTTAAACAAGCTTTATACTCGCTACATTACATTGCTCCAAAGTGCCATTTTTACGTATGTGTATATATATAATGTATGTATACGTATATGTGGATAGGCACCAAATATTATCAATCCTAAATTGATATTGATATATCAAGCATATTTAGGACAAAAATCTTTTTTAACAGACTATTTCTTATATGAAATTGGTATCAAAACAATGTAATGATTAAATAAGAGGATAGAAGTGGAAGCAAAGAAACCCCCAGAGTCTGTATCCTCTTTCAGGTGACACCAGATAGGGAGCTTAGAAAAATTACAGTATATAGTCTTGCTCTTTAAGTGTGTTACTGCCCTCTAGGGATACCACCAAATAGTAATTTATCAACACAGGAAAGGTGTGTGTGTGTGTGTGTGTGTGTGTGTACCTGGTATTACAAGTTTCAGATAACCTAGGTAAAAGGACCAGGCCAAGCCATGAGCTACATTCAGCTGCCTGCTCTCACACACCTCTGAGATCTCTACTGGTGCAGGGCCCTGAGAAACAGAGAGGGTGGTGGTGGTGGTGGTGGGGGGGGGGGGGGTGGTAGGGGACAGAGAAGGAACAGGAAGGGGAAGACGTTTGTTGATTACAATCTATGTCAGTCATACAGACAAAAGCTGTCTAGACATCATATTTATTGAAGGATAGAATAAAAATCTTCAATAGACTTCAAAGATGATTTGAGATTGACAGCGTTCTCACACAGTTCCCCGATTCCTATATAGTGATGGGAAATAAGCATCCAGACAATTTTGAAACTTTTTGTGGACACCCGTCCATCACACCAATATGTGCTTGTTGAACATCTCATAATAGATTTAGTTCCCGCTATGCTGTTATAATAACCTCCACACTTCTGTGAGGGGTTTCCACTATTTGTGGGATTTGTGATCATTCAGCTACAAAAGCGTTAGTGAGATCAGACACTGGTGTAAGAGTGAAGAGGCCTGGGGTTTTGTCTGTGTTCCAGTTCACCCCAAAATGTGGTGTTCATTGGGGTTGAGTCAGAGTCAGGGCTCTGTGCATGACACTTGAGTTCTTCCACTCCAAACTTAACACACCGTGTCTTCATGAAGCTCGCTTTGTGCACAGACGCATTGTAATTCTGGAACAATTTTGGGAATTCTACAGCATACAGAGAAATTCTTTACAGTGGTGTGCTTTCGATTTTTGTGGTAAGAGTTTGGGGAAGAACCACATATGGGTTTGATGGTCAAGGGAGTGCATACCATTGGCCACACAGCATGTGTGGATAGATAGATAGATAGATAGATAGATAGATAGATAGATAGATAGATAGATAGATAGATAGATAGATAGATAGATAGATAGATAGATAGATAGATAAAAAATATCTATACAGCAGGTAAAATAATTGAACATGTCACCATTTTTCTTTATAAATATATTTACTGAGAAAAATGGTGACAAGTTCAATACTGTATGTATTTCCCCTCATTGCATAGAAAGAAGCTTGGCTCGAACTTTCACTTCCCTCATTGTAATTTATGAGAAGACTTGTTCTGTTGTATACATGACCTTCTGATCAGAATTGTTTTTTTTTTCTTCCCTTCCTGTCATCTCCCTTCAAGACCAATATATGTTCAAATACTATAATGCTGACATACATGTTTAAATATACAGTGATACTGTACAAATTGGTGTAAATACAAACATATCAACATAAGCCACTACAATAAAACTACAGCACCTATATACAGATGGCTGACAAACAAAAAACAAAAACCAAACTAACGTTCTTTAGTAAGGTGTTGAGCCATGATGAGCTGACAGAAAACTTTGGCACAGGTCTCTTTATAGAACTGTGCACTTGAAGGTGAAGGGCCTAGCAGTGGACCTTGGATTTGAACTCATAACCTTCCAAACAGTTGTCCGACACCTTAGCCACTAAGCTACCACATCGCAAGCTAGTTCTCTATTTAAGTTTAATGATGGTTATGGATACCGCTATATATATAACGTCAACTGTTCATAGATGTTCAAATGTGTTGAGATGTGATAACAATGAAGGCCATAGCATATGATTTACATCATTCTCCAAGAAACATTGAACCCTTGTGCACTATTGATGTGGGCGGAGTCATTCTGGATGAGATTATGAATGCTTTGTAAAAAAAGTCATCTGTTTTTCTTTTTAATTGGTATAAACCATTCTGTTTATATGATTGAAATATAATGAAAAAAGCGAGTCTCAGCCTGCAGGGTCCGAGCACCTTTTGCAAATAACATTTCATGTGGCTATTTTTTGACAAAGTGCACAGAGCACTTTGTTTTTTAAATAATGATGATATTTCCTCTTATTGCCATGGTGTGGGTTCAAATTCCTGTGTGGGGGGAATTGAATGGTAGGGTTGCATCAGAAGGGCCTTTCGGTGTAAAACCTCCACCAAATAAAATATTTTGGTCCGCTGTTACGACGTTTTGAGAAAATTCATTTCTGGCTAGAATTGATTGGCAAGTTGTGGATATTGTAAGAAATTACAGATAAATGCACCCAGATTCCACTCCAAGATACACATCAAAAAGAGCTCATTCCTAAAAAGACTTAAATATCATAAGGTAATACGTTTAGAACTCTAAATGAATAAAACTTGATTAAATTGTTAGTATGGGAGCGGCAGAATGACCTCAAGGGCCGCCACTAACAAAGGGTTTACGTGACCTCGATTACCATTTAAAGTGATCATTTGGGTGATAACTGTAACAATATCAAACCAAGGTGTACTGTACGTAACCATGATTAACATTTAAAGACATCTGGCTAGATAACAATGTGTGACCCAGCCATTTGGGAGACACTCAGTTCTTACACTCAATACACATTAACGGAAAACCCCATTTGAACTACAAAGAGGAAAAACAGTATAAAATGCTTGAGCCTGATTTGTCCTGGGTTCTTACTGACTCTGATGAACCCAAAATACTTTGTGTATTTTGTCACTGCTACATTGGAATAAACTTCAAGATCTTCACCCACATCATTTTATTTTCTCACATTTTTTATTTCTTACATTATATTGCTGCCAATCTTATCTGATTTTGGATAAGTTTGAAGCTAAAGACTCTAATAAGGTATTATTATATAGCATATTATGTCAAAAATAGGGTTTCTAGCTCTAGGTGCTTAGGCCTGTTAAATACATTGGCAATATAAATATAATACAATATAGACACGGGGAGGTGATATTAAAGAAAGTTTGCCGAGGAGTTTGTATAGTGCTGATGTGATTTGTGTAAGATAAAAAGCAATCTTTACCAGAACTCTGAGGTTCTTCAGAAGTAGGAAGACTGCGCTGGTTATGACACATAAGACACACTGGTCATGTGTCCACTGAAAACCTCCCACCAACAGCAGCAAAATGACCACACACACACCTCCTAGAGTAGCACTGTTGAAACAGGCCCAGAGCATCCGCTGGATGCTGCCACCATACCTGACAAAGAGCATTGAACAAAATAGTTTATCTTCTTACACACACATACACATAGTGGAAATTTAAATACACAATTAGACATAACTGACAAATTTAGCTAATGACAGCAAATAGGATAATGTTAGATACCTTTTAAAAATTCTGCTGTGTGTACTCAATTTTTACAAAAATATTTATTTTCCTATATGGGCAAGGACTGATGGCATTACTCTCTTCCCTGTCACTGGCCAATTGTTAGTTCATTCTTTCATTGCTTTCCTCTGGATGTGTTTAGTTGCCTTGTGATGTAGCATAAGCAGCAGATTGAAAAATGGCTGTCTTGTTATGTCTCACAGGAAGCCTTCAACCTGCTGATTGTTACGTGTGATTTGGCCTAGTTAGTGGCCTAACCTAAAATATGTTTTAAGACCTAATCAATTAATTAATTGTTTGAACACAGCCAATGTCTCAGCTGTTCGGATATCGGGGAGGTTCATTCCACCACTTAGGTGACAGAATGGGAAAGAGTCATGATGCATTCATTCCTGTTACCCTGGGAGTTGGTGGGACCCATCGAGCAGTGTGACAGGATCAGAGGGAGCATCTTGCAGTGCAAAATCTAATATAGCAGACTCGATAACAAAAAGAGGAAGTACAAATGATCTAAATTCTGCCTACCCAGGATGGAAAGATGCTCAGTTCCCAAAGCAAAACACTCAGCAAGCAACCTTCCCCCTTGTACAAGGTGATTTTTTTTTTTTTTTTTTAGTGACAGAAACCCCCAATTATTCCAATTTCCCAAGGCCTGAAGAATTGTCTGGGTTCTCCCTCCTGACAAATTCTCATTCAGTGGGGATATTCCCTTCCCACCCATGGGAGTCCACCTTTGGTTAGAGCACAGTCTTTGTGCTGACAAAAACAGTGTCTTATCCCAATGAACTGTTTAGCAATCTGCAGGTATATCAACCAGGTGGAGAATCAAAACAATAACTGTATTTTAACTGATGGCACCAACAACAGTTCTGCTCATGTGTACTTGAGGGTATATCTCACTCTATCTCATTTTCTACCGCTTATCCGAACTACCTCGGGTCATGGGGAGCCTGTGCCTATCTCAGGCGTCATCGGGCATCAAGGCAGGATACACCCTGGACGGAGTGCCAACCCATCGCTGGGCACACACACGCTCTCATTGACTCACGCAATCACACACTATGGACAATTTTCCAGAGATGCCAATCAACCTACCATGCATGTCTTTGGACCGGGGGAGGAAACCGGAGTATCAGGAGGAAACCTCCGAGGCACGGGGAGAACATGCAAACTCCACACACACAAGGCGGAGGCGGGAATCGAACCCCCAACCCTGGAGGTGTGAGGCAAACGTGCTAACCACTAAGCCACTGTGCCCCCCAGGGTAAATCTTGTTTCTTAAAAAATACAAATAAAATTCCCTTCAGGGATTTTACCCATGATATTTCTTTGTTTTAAGAATGTTGAAAAAATGAAATACAGTTTTAAAATGTTCATATGGAAAACCATTCACCAGGAAAAAGTCAGAAGGATGTTTTTCTTATGTTTTGAGCAGATTTTTTTGCATACATCTGTTTCAGATTTTTCCAAAACACATGAGTAATCTTTCTGTGTATAGAAAAGAGATTATAAATGTTAAAACTAACAGAGTTCAACGTCCAGTTGTATATAGATGATTATTTAGTTATGGCTCATTCTAATGCACACCTGTCAATGGATACCTAATGGTTTTCAACTATTTATTTACTATCTTTAAGGCTAGTGAGAATGAGAGGTTTTGCTGATTTCATCTCTTTACCTTATTTGCGATCACAATGAGATCTACACGAGCAATAACGTTGCATCTTTCAAAAATTCACAGTGTTCTCTTAATACAAGATCCTTTTGGAAAATTCCAGAGTTTCTTATAGACTGCATCACTTATGAAGCAACCCAGCAGCTCAAGACCAACATGTTAATGGGATTCATATAAATGATCTGGATCTCTTATCTGGATACATCAGAGATATTTTATATGCTGTCACCAAGGACACCATGTACTAATATATAATGCATAATCTTGCCATAACAAGATGACAGCTGTAGCATACGTCAACCTCCAGGGCAGAATGCAGTCATTGAAAGAAACCTGTTTATCACAAGATGAAATAAGTCCTACAGCATTTAGCATAGAGCACATAGGACAATTATCCCATATATGCTGATCTCAAACAGAGAATGATACTAGCATTCCTGTAATATTTTTCTGAATCATTGAGCGGAAAGATTCATCAGCTTCATGCTTTATGAACAAGAATTGAATAGATTTGCTGAGAAAAGAGGGTGCAGACTGATCCAGAATGCCTGAAAGCACTGCAGGGCCTTTCCTTTTAATCTGTCATGCATACTTATGCAGAGGTCAAGTACAGATGTCTTCAACAGACTGACCTCAACAACTGTCCACTACAGAACTGTGGTGGCATTTATAGAACACAACCAGTTTTTTTAACCTCAAGGCTATTGTGTGGTTGTGTTTATGCTCAGCTTTGAATGTCTTTGTCATGTCTCACACCACAGTGGTGGTTAATGACTCACATGAAAGTAGACACTCAGGCACTTACTACTTGGGGCATATGTTCATAGTTCCAAAAAACAAAAACAGTTAGTATTTTTTTTACCTTTACCTTTTATCTTTGAAGTAAATGGTCATATCAAACAAAAATATTTGTAAGCAAAACTGTGCACAACTGGACAGTGTGAACAGCCTTGATATTGGTGATAATAATGGGAACTAGTAAAATATTTAGTTAACATAACAGAATGCCGATGCTGTTTTTGCTTGTTATAATGACAGTTATGGTGAAATTGCAATGAATGTTAGCTAGAATATACTGTGTGTGTTGTACTGTTATTTAGATTACACCATATTATCCTACCCCATTTTGAGTACAAGTTTTATTTATTTATTTATTTATTTATTTATTTATTTATTTATTCATTCATTTATCACTCCTTCCAGCGATGTAAAACACTCTGCTGAGTAGCGATTCTCTTCATCTCCTAGTCAAACAGCAGTAATTAATCGCTTTGTTGCTAGGCAGTAGTTGGGAAATACCGACTTGAACGACAGATTGGGGGATTTTAGTATTTATATCTGATTTATTATGACACACTCACAAGTGATTCTGAACTTCAATTATGTTACAAAATAAAAGTTCTTCTGTTAGTGCTGATTACTACCTTATTAACTAGTACTTAACCTACATTCAGCCCCCACCCCCCACCACCCCCTCTGGAAACTGCCCATCTAGGCTGTATGTACAGTATATAACGAATCTTGACAGAAATATTGAAAGTGAATAATTGCAATAAGTACATGCAATAGTTTTTTTAATATTTCATCCATTATCATGCCGTTATTATCTAAAATATCCTAGTTCTAAAACCATGCAGGTTCAAACTTTAATCCGAGCAGACATCTTACCTCTGTTGTGAATGAAACAGCCACTCTTCAGTAAGCAGGCATAGGCTGTGGACTGTCACACCCAGACTCAGAGCCACTACAACAAGCCCTGTTGTCTCTCTCATTAGCCTGGAGTCCAGCAGCCAACCCACCACTAGTGCAAGACTGCTCAACACCACTGCACACACCGCCGGTGCACTGCCCCGAGGCCTTGGAACCACACACTCCTCCACCATGGTGAGGGCCTGTGTCAGAACATAACAAAATGTTTCAAGCTATAGAAAGATTAGGAATGTGGAAATCCCTGTTTATTCATGTTGAATTCAAGTGACAAGTTGATTATACTGCACCATCTGGGTAGAACTGTCAAGCAGGTTTTGAACTTTACTGTATGATCTACAGCATTACTAAGAAAAATCTAAACAAACCACATATAAACTAACCTGCTCTTCAGGACTGTATTGTCATAAGTTAAAACAAGGCGTCTTTATACAATACAGATCTTGATAGAGATAATGAAGTAATATGTGTTCAGATTAAAATATTTATGACTATTGCTTTACAACATAGTGCTTTGCTTTAAGACTTTCAGATCATAATCATTGGTCAGTGTCGAGTATGCTATAAGTAAAGGGTAGGCCCAAATTGCTCAGTTTCCACTTCCCCGTCTTGACATTTGTGTGACTTATTAAAGACAGAGGACCAGCCACGGAAGCCAACCACACAAACAACATGCATACAGCAATTAACTAACAGACTGAGACTATCTGATTTTTCCTGACTTATAATTATGTTATCCCTGTACTGCACTGTACATAAA
The DNA here is from genome assembly GCF_030014155.1 of Tachysurus vachellii. Classification (NCBI taxonomy): domain Eukaryota; kingdom Metazoa; phylum Chordata; class Actinopteri; order Siluriformes; family Bagridae; genus Tachysurus; species Tachysurus vachellii. The sequence goes on along the minus strand of NC_083473.1, from coordinate 6,811,218 downwards.
CCTTGTGTGTTTAGTCTGGATCTTCCTTCCACATGTATAATTAATCGTTTACATTGAATAAGGATATATCCAAGCTGCACCTTGGACTAAATACAACATGAACTACAGTATAAAGCCTTTTTTTATCCTTGATATCTTTATTTATTCATCTTTGATATATTTGAATAGCAAATTAATATACAAATTTATATGTTAATATACATAACAAATAGAGGGTTATATGCACAGAATATGACAAAAACAAGTTCTAGCACCAAGTCTATGTGCCAAGGAAAAATATCTTATATGTTATACTTGTCTTATCTGCATTTATAATCCTGACTCCTGCAGTAAACAGCATGAACAGCTTCCTCCTTTTTATTTATTTATTTTATTTATTTATTTATTTATTTTTTACACCATTTTAGTTATGTTTCTATTTCAGTAGTGCATACATCATTTGAAGGTCTTTCAGGGTAATGTCTGTAGCATTTGCATGCCTCCTCTGTGAGAATTTGACTTGCTGATAGGCAGCAGATTTCTTTTTCTTTTACAAACCTAAGGTTTGCGACACACATAGTACCATCATCCTGTTATTGGAAACGATCTGTCCGATCGTGCGATTGTGTGCCATATGGATATAAATCAAGGCTTTATATGTGCCATGTACCTTAAAAGACTAACACTATTTTTCTTTTTCTAACTAGAATTAACCAGCGCACACTGGTTAGAAATCAAAATCTTTGTGCTATTTACTGTGTGTTTAGGAAGATGATGTCTGTAGTTTTGATGGAAACATTGATGGTCAGATCTCTGACTTATTCCTATTCTATAGCCTGATCCAGAACATATACTGTTGCCCTTTTCTCTTTGTCTCTATAACTCTTAATTACTATTTGACTGATTGCAGTTTATTTGGTTATTAAGCTAACTGCTCTCTATGTCATATCCATGTTCACTGAATGGATTTAGCATCAGAGAAACTGGAGTGTTCCTGTATGATTTGAAAAGCTACAACAATAACCCATTGATTAATCCCAAATCATGCTGACTCGTGTAATAACAGGAATAGATGTTTTGCAAAGACTTCTTAACTGTCGTCTGGAATGAGACGATAATTCCTACCCTGTTGATGTAATGCAGAGTCTGTTTTTGTTTTGATCTCGTTAATGTCAAGGTGGGAGTTTCCAGGCTGAAGATTAATCAAACAAATCAGTTAAAGAATATAAGACTTTTCTCATGTTCTTTTTGTTTCCATATGGGATTTTCCTGAGTTGTCTTTTTTCACCTCTGAAAAACATGCCCGGTAAATTAATCCTGGATTAATGAATGCGTGTGTGACGTGTGGATCCAGTGTGTATTTCTGTTTTCTGTGCAGTGTTCCCGGAATCGACTTCAGGACATCAGAGAATTAAATGCTTCAGGAAATGAATGAATAAATAAGTAAAGGTAGAATATAGAGCTCAAATGGGGCATACGAAATGAATGTGTGTGAATAAATCACACTTCTCTCCTTTTCAATGTGGGAGAAGATTTTTCACGAATCTTTTGACTTCATTTTAGAGTTTTTTTAATGTCTGGGATTAAAGTTATAAGTTCCCATGCTGACTAAACTTGAAATATTCGTAAAAAAGTGTCTTTTAGTGACAGTCAGAAGGTGTTAGACAAAACAGCATGCAATAGAGGAGAAAAGAAATTAAATACATAAATAACATAGAGATGTCTACCACAGTGAGAATTAAGTTCACTGAAAAACATCAATGAAACTAGCTACTGTTGTTTCATCTCCAGTCCAAAGACGTGAGTTTTAGGCTGACTGGTGTCTCTACATGAATGTATGTGGTATGTAAATGTATGTGATGAGTTGGCAGCTCATCCGGGGTATTCCCCTCCAGGTTCAACTGAATTATTGTCTTGCCTCACATGGTTTAAACTGAAATACCGGATATTTAAATTGATTGAATTGATTTAAAACTTTCTTTCTGTGTTGTGTGATGGTGTGTTGATAACAGGGAAAGTCTCTAATCTGGTGTTTCACAGTTGTCTAGACAAAACCAGACTTTTTCTGCTGATCCATTCATTTTTGTGTGTGTTTTGAACAGGTATTTTCTTAGAAGAGCAAAAATACCAAATGTGTGTTTTGTATAGCAAGTCATATCCAAATCATCATGCGATTTGGATAAAGGGATGTAATTCCTGTAGCAGGATTTAACTCAATTCAATGTGATTTAAATTTATTTGTCTAGCTTTGATAGAGTGAACATGATACGACTGATCTCTAATGGGATTATGAGTCATGCATGACCCTGAACCTGTTCCTTCTAGATAAACTCATGATGAAATAAGTTGAGTATGCCATTTATGCTTAATCAGATTGCATGAGGTAAAACAATTCAACAATAGGGAAATCCTTAAATTCATTCAAACAGATGAAAACTGTCACATTGTGTTGACACTAAAACTGTGGCAATGTGTAGACACTACGTCAGCAAAAATGTCAGTAGCAGAGCAAAAGCTTAGAAATAGAGAGTCTTACCTGTAGCACTGAGTAGTCTCTCTCTGTCTCTCTCACTTTCTTTCTTTCTTTCTTTCTTTCTTTCTTTCTTTCTTTCTTTCTTTCTTTCTTTCTTTCTTTCCTCTCTCTCTCTCTCGCTCTCTCTCTCGCTCTCTCTCTCGCTCTCTCTCTCTCTCTCTCTCTCGCTCTCTCTCTCTGCTGTCCTCTTTCAGTCTTTCTTTTCTTGTTTTTTTTTCTTCGTGTACTCATAAATCGGTGTCTCCACACCCTCTATTTCCCTTACCTTGCCTTTGCCTTCACACAGCATACTGAACTCTGGGCACAATGTGCTAATGCAACGTTTCAGTTTCATTTTCAGTCATATGACACACTTCTCAACATTCAAGCTGTTCTTTTTATTTTTAGAAAGCAGTCTACATATAAATTGTTTAATGGCAACAAACATTTTAAAACTATTACTTTTTCTCTTTTTCTATCCAGCAATTTTAATCCCAACATACTAACCTTAAAGAAATAAACAAAATATTTTTTTTAAATATATACAATCATGGGAAAAATAAATCTAACCCTCCTTCAGTTGTGTTCATATTTATTAGGTCCTATCTAGTGTAGGATAAACAGTACAGAAAATAGATTGATGGATGCATGGATAGCTATCAGAATCAGAATGTTTTATTGCCAAGTATTGAGGGCTTTACATGTACAAGAAATTTGCCTTGGTGCTTTGGATTTTTACGTGTGGGTCTAGACTTGCATCGAAAGCAGCAGATTTGTGGAGTTGATTTGAAGAGACATTGAGATGAGGAGTTGATTTGAAGAGAGGCTGAGATGAGGAGTTGATTTGAAGAGACATTCAGTAGAGGAGTTGATTTGAAGAGACGTTGAGATGCGGAGTTTATTTTAAGAGACGTTCAGAAGAGGAGTTGATTTGAAGAGATGTTCAGTAGAGGAGTTGATTTGAAGAGATGTTCAGTAGAGGAGTTGATTTGAAGAGATGTTCAGTAGAGGAGTTGATTTGAAGAGAAGCTAAGATGAGTTGATTTTCAGAGACATTCAGAAGATGAGTTGATTTGAAGAGATGTTCAGTAGAGGAGTTGATTTGAAGAGATGTTCAGTAGAGGAGTTGATTTGAAGAGACGCTGAGATAAGGAGTTGATTTGAAGAGACATGAATTTGACACATTAACATTAAGTGCACTTTAACTTCCACTCTGAGTACCATAAACATCATTTTCAACTTTTTTGTCAAGATGGATACTGGAGCAGCTAAATCTCTTAAACTCTACCATCTTAGCCTTACCTTCTTGTCATCTTTATCTAAAAAGATGTGAACTCCATGTGATCTTTTGCATCTGTACCACATTTGTTTGACTGTATTTTTATAATCACACCCTCCAGTGTCACCCATATGAGGATGGGTTCCCCTTTGGGTCTGGTTCCTCTCTGGGTTTCTTCCGTTACCGTCTGAGGGAGTTTTTCCTTGCCACTGCTGCCTGAGTCACCTCAGACTTGCTCATTGGGGATAAATACATACACATTTATCCATCCATCCATCCATTTTCTACCGCTTATCCGGGGCCGGGTCGTGGGGCAGCAGCCTAAGCAGGGACGCCCAGACTTCCCTCTCCCCAGACACTTCCTCCAGCTCTTCCGGGGGAATACCGAGGCGTTCCCAGGCCGCCGAGAGACATAGTCCCTCCAGCGTGTCCTAGGTCTTCCCCGGGGCCTCCTCCCGGGTGGGCATGCCCGGAACACCTCCCCAGGGAGGCGTCCAGGAGGCATCCGGAACAGATGCCTGAGCCACCTTAGCTGACTCCTCTCGATGTGGAGGAGCAGCGGCTCTACTCTGAGCTCCTCCCGGGTGACCGAGCTCCTCACCCTGTCTCTAAGGGAGCGCCCAGCCACCCTGCGGAGGAAACTCATTTCGGCCGCCTGTATCCGGGATCTTGTCCTTTCGGTCATGACCCAAAGCTCATGACCATAGGTGAGGGTAGGAACGTAGATCGACTGGTAAATAGAGAGCTTCGCCTTGCGGCTCAGCTCTTTCTTCACCACAACAGACCGGTATATCGACCGCATCACTGCAGAAGATGCAACGATCCGCCTGTCGATCTCCCGCTCCATCCTTCCCTCACTCGTGAACAAGACCCCAAGATACTTAAACTCCTCCACTTGAGGCAGGAGCTCTCCACCAACCTGAAGGGGGCAAGCCACCCTTTTCCGGTTGAGAACCATGGCCTCGGACTTGGAGGTGCTGATTCTCATCCCCGCCGCTTCACACTCGGCTGCAAACCGTCCCAGTGCACGCTGAAGGTCCTGATTTGAGGAAGCCAACAGGACAACATCATCTGCAAAAAGCATAGACGAAATCCTGTGGTCCCCAAACCGGACTCCCTCCGGCCCCTGACTGCGCCTAGAAATCCTGTCCATATAGATAATGAACAGGACCGGTGACAAAGGGCAGCCCTGCCGGAGTCCAACATGCACCGGGAACAAGTCTGACTTACTGCCGGCAATGCGAACCAAACTCCTGCTCCGGTCATATAGGGACCGGACAGCCCTTAGCAGAGGGCCCCGGACCCCATACTCCCAGAGCACCCCCCACAGGTCACCACGAGGGACACAGTCGAATGCCTTCTCCAGATCCACAAAGCACATGTGGACAGGTTGGGCAAACTCCCATGAACCCTCCAGCAACCTGGCGAGGGTATAGAGATGGTCCAGTGTTCCACGACCGGGACGAAACCCGCATTGTTCCTCCTGAATCCGAGGTTCGACTATCGGCCGAATTCTCCTCTCCATAGACTTTTCCGGGGAGGCTGAGGAGTGTGATCCCCTGTAGTTGGAACACACCCTCCGGTCCCCCTTCTTAAACAGAGGGACCACCACCCCAGTCTGCCAGTCCAGAGGCACTGTCCCCAGCCTCCATGCGACGTTGCAGAGGCGTGTCAACCAAGACAGCCCCACAACATCCAGAGACTTGAGGTACTCAGGGCGGATCTCATCCACCCCCGGTACCTTGCCACCGAGGAGCTTCTCAACTACCTCAGTGACCTCAGCTTGGGGGATCGACGAGTCCACAACTGAGCCCTCGGCCTCTGCTTCCTCAATGGAAGACATGTCGGTGGGGTTGAGGAGAACCTCGAAGTACTCCTTCCACCGTCCGAGGATGTCCCCAGTCGAAGTCAGCAGATTCCCACTCCCACTGTAAACAGCATGAGCAGGGCACTGCTTCCCCCTCCTGAGGCGCCGGACGGTTTGCCAGAATTTCTTCGAGGCCAACCGATAGTTCTTCTCCATGGCCTCACCGAACTCCTCCCAGACCCGAGTTTTTGCCTCCACAACCACCCGGGCTGAAGCTCGCTTGGCCCTCCGGTACCTATCAGCTGCCTCCGGGGTCCCCCGAGCCAACCAGGCTCGATAGGACTCCTTCTTCAGCTTGACGGTATCCCTTACTTCCGGGGTCCACCACCGGGTTCGGGGATTGCCGCCACGACAGGCACCGGAGACCTTACGACCACAGCTCCGAGCGACTGCGTCGACAATGGAGGTGGAGAACATGGTCCACTCGGACTCAATGTCTCCAACCTCCCTCGGGATCTGGTTGAAGCTCTGCCGGAGGAGGGAGTTGAAGTTCTCTCTGACTGGAGACTCTGTCAAATGTTCCCAGCAGACCCTCACAGTACGTTTGGGTCTGCCAAGTCTGTCCAACTTCCTCCCCTGCCATCGGATCCAACTCACCAACAGGTGGTGATCAGTTGACAGCTCCGCCCCTCTCTTCACCCGAGTGTCCAAGACATACGGCCGGAGGTCAGATGAAACAACCACAAAGTCGATCATCGACCTCCGACCTAGGGTGTCCTGGTACCATGTGTACTGATGGACACCCTTATGCTCGAACATGGTGTTCGTTATGGACAAACTGTGACTAGCACAGAAGTCCAATAACAGAACACCATTCGGGTTCAGGTCGGGGGGGCCGTTCCTCCCAATCACGCCCCTCCAGGTGTCACTGTCGCTGCCCACATGAGCGTTGAAGTCCCCCAGTAGAACGATGGAGTCCCCGGTTGGAGCACTTTCCAGCACCCCTTCCAGAGACGCCAAAAAGGTCGGGTACTCTACACTGCCATTTGGCCCGTAAGCACAAATAACAGTGAGAGACCTATCCCCAACCCGCAGGCGCAGGGAAACGACCCTCTCGTTCACCAGGGTGAACTCCAACACATGGTTGCTGAGCTGGGGGGCTATGAGCAAGCCCACACCAGCCCGCCGCCTCTCACTGCGGGCAACTCCAGAGTAGTAGAGAGTCCAGCCTCTCTCAAGGAGTTGGGTTCCAGAGCCCAAGCTGTGCGTGGAGGCAAGCCCAACTATCTCTAGTCGGTATCTCTCAACCTCCCGCACCAGCTCAGGCTCCTTTCCCCCCAGCGAGGTGACATTCCATGTCCCTAGAGCCAGATTCCGTGTCCGGGGATTGGGTCGCCGAGGCCCCCGCCTTCGACTGCCACCCAATCCACATTGCACCAGCCCCTTACGGTCCCACTGCAGGTGGTGGGCCCACAGGAGATCGGCCCCACGTCGCTCCTTCGGGCTGAGATCGGCCGGGCCCCGTGGGGTAAGACCCGGCCACCAGGCGCTCGCATGAGAGCCCCAACCCCGGGCCTGGCTCCAGAGTGGGGCCCCGGTTGCGCCATACCAGGCGACGTCACGGACCTTGTTATTAACTCACTCATAAGGGGTATTTGAACCCCTCTTGGTCTGGCCTGTCACCCAGGACCTGTTTGCCTTGGGAGACCCTACCAGGGGCAGAAAGCCCCAGACAACATAGCTCCTAGGATCATTCAGGCACACAAACCCCTCCACCACAATAAGGTGGCGGTTCGAGGAGGGACATACACATTTAAATCTATCTAATATTAATCTTGAATTTTGCATTCTATTAATCTTTATATTATTCTTTATATTAACCTTTTGTTCTATGTTTATGTTCTGTAAAGCCGCTTTGAGACAATGACAGTTGTAAAAAGCGCTATACAAATAAACTTGAATTGAATCGACTTGAATTGAATTGAATGTTTATGTTGATCTCCAATACACCAATCACTTACACCACTCCTATGCTATTCCCAAACAGCAAGTGCATTGTGGGTATTCTGTGTCCTCAAAGGTCCACTGTTTTTACACACAGCTCTACACGGTAAGGTATCATCAGCACACTGTACTTTTTAACACTCAGTTCTGGGCCAGTCAGTGTTTTTAGGGATGTCTTATTTCTGTCTTTCTGACAATAAAACCCTTTGATGACTGGTGTTTGTTTATTACAGTAAATGCAGTGTATATATTTGAATCATATCATACATGATGAAGGAGAAGTGGTGTGTGATCTTTGCCACTGATCTTTGCATGGATTTGCATAAAGTTCAACTTTTCCCAATTGTTTCATGTCGTTGATATGGACATGCCCACATCTATGGATGCATGTGTGAACACAGCACTAGACAATGTCTGCACAGAATTATGTATTGAACAAAAGAGGATGATGTCATGTCTGGAAAAATGACATTTGATTCCAATTCTGTAAGATCCTGTTTTTCTGTCGCTTTACAATTTTTACCAGTTTTATGAAACGTTTCTATGAATATATATTTTCCCTAGTAGACTAGATAAAAACAAAAATACTTATGAAACATTTCTTAAATCTCTACTTTCATATGAGCTTCATATTTAACTCACTGCTTTATCAGGGTTGATGCTAGGGAAATTCTTCTTTGAGGAAGTTGTGTCAGAAGCTATATGTGTGTGCACACAAATTTAATGACTCAGAAAGGACACATGACGAAGGACACACACTCTCTTTGCGTTGTTTGTTTGGGAGAGAAGCTTTTCTGTTCCTGCTTGGCTGTATTTTCCAGCCAGGCGTTGTGGTCCTGTGTCTGCCAAGGCGGCACAACGGCGTCGATCATGGGGTTTGCGGGTTGAGTTAACAGAAGCAGAGCTAGAGATGGGTTCTTCCCTTTCTCTTGCCCTCTCCCCTGACTCCATTCTCTCGGTGTTGGTTTCGGGAGCTCACACGGCAAATTCTCCCAAACCGGAAGAGAGCATGTTGCTGTCTGCCGGGGGGCTGGTCAGCATCCCCAGGCCAAGACCTGTTAGTGATAGGGAACCTTAGGTCCGTCATCTCTGCCAGGTGGGTTAAAAAACGAATCCTGATGCCTAATCCTGAGGGCTAGGGGTCCTAGGTGTGTCCTTCTCAGGAAAGCTTCCCCTATTTTCTGCCTCGCTGCTTCTGGTGTTTTGGGAAGCAGTGAGGTCTGTGCCCCCTCCTTTTCATCGCACAAGTCTGTATCCTGGGTCAGCACCTGCCAGTGTGCGGTTTTAGGCACCAAGAAAATCAGTGCAAGGCTGACACCACTCTCAGACAACCAGGCAGCCTGGGGACATCTTCCAGGCATCTTATTGGGTCCTGGATACCTGCAGTTTTAGGGTGTGTTGCTCTCGATCGTTGCTGAATCCCAGGCAGTGTTCCTCCAAGTGGAACATGTTCCCCTCCCAGCTCTGAGGCTGTGTCTAATTTTGGACCTGCGGGCTCTGAACTGTACTCTGAAGACTCACAAGTTTAAGATGCATTACAAGTATTGTGTTCTTACTTAAGGCCACTGCGTCTCCAGGTCATCCTTTTACTGAATTACCTGGACAACTGAATTACCCATATGATTTCTCTATGCTTCAGGTCAAACCCAGAAATATGTGTGCTTTCTTCTTCTCAGTGAACCACCTTTATGGAGTAGTTTGGGACTCTGCCACGTGTCTCCTGCTCGGGCAGCTTCCATCTTATCAGCAGTAAAAGCTATTTGGCTAGGACGAAGCCTTCTGTCACCAAGGCACAGAAAGTGCTCATGGTGGTAGCAGCCATGTTATCTCTTTGGGTCTGCTTCACATGAGACCATTCCAGCTCTGGCTCAGAGGTGCATTCAAACACCTCAGTTTCAAAAGGGTTACGCGCCGTGGGCTTCTTATGTGGAAAAGACCCCGGTTCCTGGCCTTGGGTCCCACTCTATAAGTAACTTGGGTATTTTTCTAGGGTGTGGTAATGTGTAGTGATTGTGCTGTGGAGAACCTGTTTCGCTTCATACACACATTCCACTAAAGTCCACTAAAGTCCACTAAAGGCAGTAGAGCGTTTTAGTGTTTAGCTCCTACACTTTGGAAGAGTCATCCTGACAGTGTTTATGGCTCAGACACACTCTACCAGTTTAAATGTAAATAAAAGACATATCTTTTTTTGCCCGGTATACACATAATACATCCCATAGCCGTGTCCTCCAGTAGATCTGATCACATGCACATTATCATTTAGTGCTGGGTAATATTATGAACAGCAGCTACCCTTACGCAACAATATATTACTCAATATATTACGTGACAATATATTTCATGCGTCTCCATATTTTGTGACATTTTTATATATATCATAATATATTACTAATAATATATTATATATGTAAGTGATATATTGCAATATATCAGAAAATACTGCAATTATTGCCGTTTTCATATATTGAATAAATACATAATATACTATTTAATATATTGTTATGTATATTGAAATATGTCCCAAAATATATGAAATGATATATTGAGCCATTGTATATGTATGTAAATATATATGTAAAATTATATGTGATAATATACCTCAATGTGCAAGATAATATAATCAGATTTATATGGGAACATATAGCTTAAATATATTGATTTATATTACATAATATATTATATATAATTATCATATTATATATTGTATACATGGTAAATATGAAATAATCTCATGTACAATGTCATATATTTTAAAATATAATAGATTGAATAAGACATCAATATATTTCACAGTAACTGAATGAGGTTTATTTCAAAAGCAGCAGCTGAAGGGACAGTGACCTGAGAGCAAACAGAATGAAAGGCATGTCACCATTGTTCCATCTAAGGCTTATGTACACATAATGTACATAATGTGCTCGGCAAACGGCTGGTTTGCTGGTAGCGATTTGCCATATATGCCAGATCATAATTAGTTCAAGGCTATAAAATCTTTTTTTTCTTCTTTTAAACGTGATATTTTTTATGTGATCCAATAGATGGCAACAACAACAACTATAAATGAACAAAAATACTCAAAAGAATTAATAAAACATTTCCGAAAGAACAACTGTTCTTCATTGTAATAAAATAAAGCAGTCTTCAGTGCAACAAAAACAGAACAATCCCTCAGTGGAAAAAACAGGACAATCCTTTAGTGCAGTGTTATGGATCCCGCATGCTAACTTATCAAGACCCACTCTTATTGGCCAGCCTTGGCCAGTCCTTAAGTTGTCCATTGACTTTTTATTCTCACATATCTTTTTTTATGGCCGTTTATATATCTGGAATCTACGCCCCTGGGTGTTGCTGAACAACTGCATCTGTAAAAGAAAATAAAATAAGAAAGACATCCATAATGTTGATTGTTGCAAAAGATGAGGTGGATCCCTAATACTGGCAATATTTTTCTTATATGCCTAGTCCTTGCTCTTCAGGGGGTTACCTGTAAATAGTTCAGTCTGAAATCAGAATTGGCATCTCAAGGAACCAAGGAAGGAGTTGGACGGTTCTCCAAGGGGCTTTTAGAGCGAGGAGGTTATACTACTGTACCCACTTTATTTTCCAGGAAATATTGTGGTCAGTGAAAGCAACTGTAGCTACTTTGCCGCAGCGAAGCGTATGCCTATGGGAGGTGAATTGGTGCTGGGATTTTAAAGCTGCTACAGGGGAGCTATTTTAATGCTAAAAATTTTTGTTGTATTCTGACTAGAGAAATCGCTTTATATCTAAAAGAATATCAAAGCTTTTTATTCGTCCATCTGTTTCGCTATTAGTTGTGTACATTTCAGTCCTAAAGTGTTTGTTACCCTTTACCATTTACAATAACTTTGCAAAATATATTAATCCATTAAAAATAAATTCTTATCGTCTTACTGAGTAAAGCTGTAAGCTTCTTGGGGTCCAGAGGCTGGCGTATCTCTGCAGATGGATCGACTTTGTTGACCCCTCCCGTCAGGTTGGACTTCAGTAGGACATCAATGCTGAACAGGCCCAGCAGGAGGGTGCAGGCCATTCCTTTCGCTGCAGGTTGTGCTTCTGCAGTCTCCAAACAATGGGCAAAAACTCTGGTGGAGTCATCATTCTCTAGTGGCACCTAATTAATTGTAAGAAGGAAAGACAAACCAGAATAAAAACAAATAAAATCACCACAGAATGTTTTATGTTTTTAATTCACCATTACAAAAATGTACTTACTGATGTTGGTTTGGGAGATGTGGGTTGAGGAGGTGATGGTAGAGCAACACTGGCCTCATATTCGGTTTCATCTCCATTGCTTGAGCTCTCTGTGATCTTGTCCGAAATGAGGGTCCTCACAGCTGCTAAGAGTGATGGAATTTCTGGAAAATATGGCCCACCGAATTTACCACAAAAGGACTCCAAACAAATTGTAAATACATAACATGTAAAAAACAAAATACACCTCTGCTCATTTTTTTGGTGTCTAAAAGTGTAGCAAAATGTGTTGGTAAGGGGTTCTGAAAGCATTACAGCGTTTCTGCCAGACCAATTTTGCCTCAGTGGCACTACAGTGTTTAGCCTTAGGCTAATTTTTTCCTACAGGAAACCCTATACTACATCAGTAGATATCCCCTAAAAATGTAGTCACAGATACATCTCTAACAATAACACCAAAAATAAGGAGACGTGATTTATTCAATCTGAAAGAATCACTATTTTAATCTACAAGAGATAGTTGCCTTTGACTGCCATTTTGCACAGCCTGGTGTTCTCCTTATGTAAAGCCTTGACTTGGGTCTCAAGATCTTTACTGGCTGCAGAAGATCCTACACTCTGCTGGTCCTGCAGTGTTTCATTCTCTTCCCTGAGGGCCCTGATCTCCTCCTCAAGTGCCTCTATAGCAGTCCCCACTGGGCTGAGGTAAGGGGAAGAACCTCTAATTCAGACTGTCTTGCAGCTATGAGTCTGTAGTTTTTCTAATGGGTAAAAATTATAAAATCAATTATGTATGAAACAATACACACAAACGTTACTATAGTTCCTTTTTTTTAATTAATTCATTATTTTTTTTTTTTCTTTTTAAGTTGCCAGGAATGTTCTTGTACAACCCAGCAGCGCTAACAAATACAGACACACAAACACCTATGGGCAATTTAGAGTCACCAATTAACCTAACATGCATGCAACCTTTCGCCTGTGGGATGAAACCAGAGTAAAGTCCACACAGAAAGGCCCCAGCCAGCCAGCGGGTTTGAACCCAGAACCCTCCCAGCAAGCAATAGCAAATTGCTTGCTGGGCTCTTGCTGTGAGGCAACAGTGCTAACCACTGTCAGAAATGAACAAATATATACAGACAGAAATGTAAAAATATATTATCAAAATAGCTCTCATGAAAAGAACCCTATTACCTTTTTTGCAACTTTTTCTACCTCCTGTGTGTCAAGGTAAAGTTTGTTGGGTACCCTCTTTCTCTTCTTGCTTTTTGGTAGGTCCTCTTGCAAGAGTTTCTGCTCAGCAGTCATAAGTGTAGACTCCTTTCTCCTTTTAGTAAGAAATAGTAGCAAGACAGAATTTAATGCCTAGAAACAAAACTATGTGGCTTACGTTATCAAATACTGTATTTTACTGTCAAATTTTGTGGTGTTTTTACAGTTTTTTGTATTGTTTTCCCTCTGCTTTTTTATAAGTTTTGTCTGTTCATTTTAACACTTTTAACACTGTTCATTTAAGACCCCAGTTCCTCCATGGCAGGCCTCTCATCTGAGGTGACAGGGTACTGATGTTCCCATAGCATCAGCCCTGACACAACGTTGAGTTCCCTCGAAATTGCACTATATCAGGTTACGTATGTAACCCGGTTTCCTGAGAAGGGAATGAGACTCTGGGTGTCCACTCGCGCTTCCTTCAGACAAATAGAAGATTGAGAAATGTGAATGGTCCCATAGTGTCAGCCCTGACACAGCATCTCCATCTTTCTAAACCAGAGATTATACATTTAAAATCTAATTTTACTTTGTGCGGAGTTGCTGTGCCTTCCTACCCAAGTAAGTTGTAATGTTTATAAGTAACGTGGGTATGTTTCTAGGGTGTGCTCATGTGTAGTGATTGCGCTGTGGAGAACCTGTTTCGCTTCATTCACACATTCCACTAAAGTCCATTAAAGGCAGTAGAGCGTTTTAGTGTTTAGCTCCTACACTTTGGAAGAGTCATCCTGACAGTGTTCATGGCTCAGACACACTCTACCAGTTTAAATGTAAATTAAAGACATATCTTTTTTGCCAGGTATACACATAATACATCCCATAGCCGTGTCCTCCAGTAGATCTGATCACATGCACATTATCATTTAGTGCTGGGTAATATTATGAACAGCAGCTACACTAATTCCTCTCCACTTGCTTCTCCTTTTCTACCCATCCTGAGGCAGTTAGAGATTGTACCAGTACCAGTTGACTTCTGCATCATAAAGATTTTAGACATTCAAAGAGAAGATGCCATCTACATGTGGCCTTGTAACAACCTCCTAATTAATACACAGTTGTCACTGTACTGTATCTTACACCTGACTGTAGAAAGGAAATCATTTATAATAACACTTTCCGGTGTGTATAAATGTTTATAATCAAACCCTCCAGTGTCAAATGAGGACATCCCTTTTGTGTCTGGTTCCTCTCAAAGTTTCTTCCTCTTCAGTCACCTCAGTCACCTCAGGCTTGCTCATTAGGAATAAATAAAAACACATTTAAATGCAAGTCTAATATTAATCTTAAACTTTTGTATAATATTAAACTTTTTTATGCTATCTTTCTTATATTCTTATATTCTGTAAAGCTGCTTTGAGACAATGTCCCAATAATGTTTACATTATTAAAAGCACTATACAAATAAAATTGAATTGAACATGAGACGGGGAAAGGTCCATGCATATTTTATTCAAGAGTAAAAAAAGAGATTTGTCCCATGGGGCATGCGTACATTGTGTGTAGATCAATAGTCAAAATGGCAAAACTAAGAAAATTACGAGGAGAGATAGAGAGAGATAAATAGAGAGAGAAAGAAAGATAGAGAGAATCACAAACAACTCATGAACTGCTTCAGTTTTAAAGTAAAGCACAATGAGGGACCAAACGAGAAGTGAAGCCAGAAACAGCAGAAAGCTAATTTTATAATAAACAAGAAGAATAATGAAGAGAATAATGATGAGCGGAATATATCTTCTTTAAAAACATGAGGACACCAGAAGGCGCATCCATATTTGCTTTACATTGTTGAATTTCCCATGCAGTCATGCAGCCTGTGCGGCTTTTCAAACAGTTATATGATCATTCACTCAACTGAACGACTTCTGTACATGATCATGTACATGAGAGGGGAAAAAAATCTCATATATATAAATAATAATACCACAAGCGTTGTCACTGAAGTGTACAGCATACGGTAAACGAGCTAAAAAAATCAAACATAAAAGAAACATAAATAAATCGTTCACTTAAATAGAAAAAAAAACAACAATGTGAAAAAAATGTCAGTTTATGTACAAAGCAAGATCCCAAGGCGTGTTCGGCGCAGCCGGATCAGTCTTTTATAGCTGGACATGCCAGGACCTGATTGAGACCATACAGTATTTGAGTTCTATATTTGCACAAAGAATGTCAGTGTGTGAATGTCCACAAACACCAGAACCTTTTAATCGCACCGGTCCTCCTCTGCTGTTACAGATAGAAACGTGTTGATGTGAAGGCGTCTATTGTTGAGTCCGGCAGCTGTTTATAGCGGTTCCAGTAAGATGCAGCGACAGCAGCGTTAACATCGCACAGAGCAGACGAGTAAACATGAACGAAGAAAAAAAACCTCCTAGATCTGAACGTCTTTTGTTTTGTCAAAGTTTAAACACACACACACACACAGGGCTGTCTGAATACATTTTACAAAAAAAAAAAAAAAAAAAGAAAAAAAAAAGATGAACGTCTCATTGTTAAGGATCTCATGGTCTAGTCTTACTCACTGAACCACAAATGAATTGAAACCTCTCAGCTAAAAACTCATCATTTACAGCCAACTTCATTCGCACATATTAAAAGCCGAATATTAGCAGCGTAACACAACACCACTACTTTTATTCTTTATTTTTTTTTCATTTTAAATATGAAACCATGTGTTGCTCTCAGTTGTTAGTGTTTTTAGTTCAGTGTGACAGTGTGATAGTGCATGCTTTCTGATGGGGAAATGTTGAAGCCGTATGCTTGTTCTTTTATTTTCAGACATGTATGAAGTGTTTCAGTGACTTGAGTCATGTTGCTAATGCAGAATGTCTGAAGAGTCTTGAAAATGTGATATACTGATGCTTGGTCCAACAGACTCTTATTCAAGATGGTCTACAATGGTTTTGTGTTCTTGTACACTTTATAGTAAGCATATACAGTGACTAAAAACAAAAAAAAATTAGCGTGATGGAAAAACTTCATGCTTCATAGATTGGTGTTTTGTTTACCGGGTAAAGGTGTGAAGATTTGAATCACGAATGGCAGATGATAATGATGAGGATGATGAGGATGATGATGGTGAATATGAGTTTGAAATATGCTCCACATGAAAGATTAATTTAATATCAGCATGTGAGCCAAGAGACTATAAAACATCATCAAGGAATAAATTTCAAAAATGATATAATTCTATAAGTGATATTTGTTTTTTAAATGAAAAGGTCAGCCCAAACACACACACACACACTCACACACACACATGCACACACACTCCTCTGACAGTGAATGAAAATCGCAGACGCCGTAATATTCAGTTTCCAGCAGGAACAGTCTTCTGTGATAAAGCCTTACTTTCCTTACAAAGTAATTACACAAGTCAACCAACCAACCACTCAAACACACACACACACACACACACACACACAAACTAATCCAAGATAACAGCACCCCAACATCCTATTATTAGTTTCTAGTTAATGTGCCGTTATACAACTCACACACACTCGTCTCTCTCTTCCACCTCACTAAAAACAAGAGCAAATCTCCAGAACTTCCTCCAGGAGTTCCTCCAGTACATCATTCAGTGTTTCCTCAATTACCTCCTTAATTACTTCCTCCAGCACTTCCTCAATTACTTCCTCCGGGACTTCCTCCAGTGCTTCTTCAATTACTTCCTCCGGCACCTCCTCCCATCATCACATGCTGTTTACATCCTCCCTTTCAAAGTCAAATAAAAATAAGCCTGGCTCTTCTTCATTTAGGCTGCGTCTTAAATCACAGTCACTCTTCCACTGTGAAGAGAAAAAGTGCAGCAATGCAGACGGAGGGATTGAGGGGATAAAATTAGGAAGAGCAAGGGCACAGACAGGGATGAGGAGGAATGGGAGGAGGATAAAGATGAGGAGTCACTGGAGATTGCTGTTGTCGTCGGTGCCGTTGGACTCGGCCATGTTCATGCGGCCCATAGACAGACCCACACTGTTAAGCACGTCACGGCGAGGAGGCATGCGCTCATTTATCCGGTCCAGACCCTTCGCCTCCTCAAAACTTCTGATCTTATGCTGCGGGGAGAAACCACGGATCGCTGGAGAAATGGAGGGAGAGAGAGAGAGAGAGGGAGAAAGAAATAATCAAAGGAAACGATAGAAGCAGAAAGAAGGAAGGGAGATGAAAGGAATGGAAATAAGGAGATACAAGGAGAAGAAAGTTAAAGAGAAGACAGAGAGATGAAAGAATTAAAGAGAAACGAAGGGATGTAGAGATGAGAATGAGACAGGGGGAGGGACAAAAGGATAGAGGGGGAGACAAGAGAAAAAAGAAGAGAGGAAAAGACAAAGAGTAAAGAATCATTACTGTTTAAACAATGTTCTGTTCTGTTCTGCACACACACACACATGCACACACACACACACACAAACACATACTCACTCACTCTCTATCTTCCTCTCTCTCTTTAATACCCTCCCACTCTCACCTTCCCACTCTCTCTCTAACACCCTTCCACTCTCTCTCTCTAACATCCTCCCACTCTATTTCTAACACCCTCCCACTCTCTATTTAACACCCTCCCACTCTCTAACACCCTCCCACTCTCTAACACCTTCCCACTCTCTCTCTAACACCCTTCCACTCTCTCTAACACCCTCCCACTCTCTCTAACACCCTCCCACTCTCTCTCTAACACCCTCCCACTCTCTCTAACACCCTCCCACTCTCTAACACCTTCCCACTCTCTCTCTAACACCCTCCCACTCTCTAACACCCTCCCACTCTCTCTTTAATACCCTCCCACTCTCTAACACCTTCCCACTCTCTCTCTAACACCCTTCCACTCTCTCTAACACCCTCCCACTCTCTCTAACACCCTCCCACTCTCTCTAACACCCTCCCACTCTCTAACACCTTCCCACTCTCTCTCTAACACCCTCCCACTCTCTCTAACACCCTCCCACTCTATTTCTAACACCCTCCCACTCTCTATTTAACACCCTCCCACTCTCTAACACCCTCCCACTCTCTCTAACACCCTTCCACTCTCTCTAACACCCTCCCACTCTCTCTAACACCTTCCCACTCTCTCTCTAACACCCTTCCACTCTCTCTCTCTAACACCCTCCCACTCTATTTCTAACACCCTCCCACTCTCTATTTAACACCCTCCCACTCTCTAACACCCTCCCACTCTCTTTAATACCCTCCCACTCTCTAACACCTTCCCACTCTCTCTTTAACACCCTTCCACTCTCTCTAACACCCTCCCACTCTCTAACACCCTCCCATTCTCTCTTTAACACCCCCCATTCTCTCTTTAACACCCCCATTCTCTCTTTAACACCACCCATTCTCTCTTTAACACCCCCATTCTCTCTTTAACACCCCATTCTCTCTTTAACACCCCATACTCTCTTTAACACCCCCACTCTCTCTTTAATACCCCCCATTCTCTTTTTAACACCCCCATTCTCTCTTTAACACCCCTATTCTCTCTTTAACACCACCCATTCTCTCTTTAACACCCCCATTCTCTCTTTACCACCCCATTCTCTCTTTAACACCACCCATTCTCTCTTTAACACCCCATTCTCTCTTTAACACCCCATTCTCTCTTTAACACCCCCATTCTCTCTTTAACACCCCCTATTCTCTCTTTAACACCACCCATTCTCTCTTTAACACCCCCATTCTCTCTTTAACACCCCATTCTCTCTTTAACACCCCCATTCTCTCTTTAACACCCCCATTCTCTCTTTAACACCCCCATTCTCTCTTTAACACCCCCCACTCTCTAACACACCCATTCTCTCTTTACCACCCCCAATTCACATTTTATAACCCCCATTCTCTCTTTAACACCCCCATTCTCTCTTTATCACCACCATTCTCTCTTTTTCACCCGAGTCTCTCTTTTACACCCCCATTCTCTCTTTAACACCCCCATTCTCTCTTTAACACCCCCATTCTCTCTTTAACACCCCATTCTCTCTTTAACACCCCCATTCTCTCTTTAACACCCCATTCTCTCTTTAACACCCCATTCTCTCTTTAACACCCCCATTCTCTCTTTAACACCCCATTCTCTCTTTAACACCCCCCATTCTCTCTTTAACACCCCATTCTCTCTTTAACACCCCATACTCTCTTTAACACCCCCACTCTCTCTTTAACACCCCATTCTCTCTTTAACACCCCATTCTCTCTTTAACACCCCATTCTCTCTTTAACACCCCCATACTCTCTTTAACACCCCCATTCTCTCTTTAACACCCCCATTCTCTCTTTAACACCCCATTCTCTCTTTAACACCCCATTCTCTCTTTAACACCCCCATTCTCTCTTTAACACCCCCATTCTCTCTTTAACACCCCCATTCTCTCTTTAACACCACCCATTCTCTCTTTAACACCCCCATTCTCTCTTTAACACCCCCCATTCTCTCTTTAACACCACCCATTCTCTCTTTAACACCCCCATTCTCTCTTTAACACCCCCCTTCGCTCTTTAACACCACCCATTATCTCTTTAACACCCCCATTCTCTCTTTAACACCCCCATTCTCTCTTTAACACCCCCAATCTCGCTTTGACACCCCCATTCTCTCTTTAACACCCCCATTCTCTCTTTAACACCCCCATTCTCTCTTTAACACCCCCATTCTCTCTTTAACACCACCCATTCTCTCTTTAACACCCCATTCTCTCTTTAACACCCCCATTCTCTCTTTAACACCCCATTCTCTCTTTAACACCCCCTATTCTCTCTTTAACACCCCCATTCTCTCTTTAACACCACCCATTCTCTCTTTAACACCCCCATTCTCTCTTTAACACCCCATTCTCTCTTTAACACCCCCCATTCTCTCTTTAACACCCCCATTCTCTCTTTAACACCACCCATTCTCTCTTTAACACCCCATTCTCTCTTTAACACCCCCATTCTCTCTTTAACACCCCATTCTCTCTTTAACACCCCCATTCTCTCTTTAACACCCCCATTCTCTCTTTAACACCTCCATTCTCTCTTTAACACCCCATACTCTCTTTAACACCCCCATTCTCTCTTTAATACCCCCCATTCTCTTTTTAACACCCCCATTCTCTCTTTAACACCCCCTATTCTCTCTTTAACACCCCCCATTCTCTCTTTAACACCCCCATTCTCTCTTTAACACCCCATTCTCTCTTTAACACCCCCATTCTCTCTTTAACACCCCCATTCTCTCTTTAACACCCCCATTCTCTCTTTAACACCCCCATTCTCTCTTTAACACCCCCATTCTCTCTTTAACACCCCCATTCTCTCTTTAACACCCCCATTCTCTCTTTAATACCCCCGATTCTCTATTTAACACCCCCATTCTCTCTTTAACACCCCCATTATCTCTTTAACACCCCCATTCTCTTTTTAACACCCCCATTCTCTCTTTAACACCCCCATTCTCTCTTTAACACCCCCAGGGTCTCTTTAACACCCCCCACTCTCTAACACACCCATTCTCTCTTTAACACCCCCATTCTCTCTTTAACACCCCATTCTCTCTTTAACACCCCCATTCTCTCTTTAACACCCCCATTCTCTCTTTAACACCCCCATTCTCTCTTTAACACCCCCATTCTCTCTTTAACACCACCATTCTCTCTTTAACACCCCCATTCTCTCTTTAACACCCCCATTCTCTCTTTAACACCCCCCATTCTCTCTTTAACACCCCATTCTCTCTTTAACACCCCCATTCTCTCTTTAACACCCCCATTCTCTCTTTAACACCCCATTCTCTCTTTAACACCCCCATTCTCTCTTTAACACCCCCATTCTCTCTTTAACACCCCCTATTCTCTCTTTAACACCCCCATTCTCTCTTTAACACCCCCATTCTCTCTTTAACACCGCCAGTCTCTCTTTATAACCCCCTATTCTCTCTTTAACACCCCCCATTCTCTCTTTAACACCCCCATTCTCTCTTTAACACCCCCATTCTCTCTTTAACACCCCATTCTCTCTTTAACACCCCATTCTCTCTTTAACACCCCCATTCTCTCTTTAACACCCCCATTCTCTCTTTAATACCCCCCATTCTCTCTTTAACACCCCTATTCTCTCTTTAACACCCCCCATTCTCTCTTTAACACCCCCGATTCTCTCTTTAACACCCCCATTCTCTCTTTAACACCCCGATTCTCTCTTTAACACCCCCATTCTCTCTTTAACACCCCCATTCTCTCTTTAACACACCCATTCTCTCTTTAACACCCCCATTCTCTCTTTAACACCCCCATTCTCTCTTTAACACCCCCATTCTCTCTTTAACACCCCCATTCTCTCTTTAACACCCCCATTCTCTTTTTAACACCCCATTCTCTCTTTAACACCCCCTATTCTCTCTTTAACACCCCCATTCTCTCTTTAACACCCCCATTCTCTCTTTAACACCCCCTATTCTCTCTTTAACACCACCCATTCTCTCTTTAACACCCCCATTCTCTCTTTAACACCACCCATTCTCTCTTTAACACCCCCATTCTCTCTTTAACACCCCCTATTCTCTCCTTAACACCACCCATTCTCTCTTTAACACCCCATTCTCTCTTTAACACCACCATTCTCTCTTTAACACCCCCATTCTCTCTTTAACACCCCCATTCTCTCTTTAACACCCCCTATTCTCTCTTTAACACCACCCATTTTCTCTTTAACACCCCCATTCTCTCTTTAACACCCCCTATTCTCTCTTTAACACCACCCATTCTCTCTTTAACACCACCCATTCTCTCTTTAACACCACCCATTCTCTCTTTAACACCCCCATTCTCTCTTTAACACCCCATTCTCTCTTTAACACCCCCCATTCTCTCTTTAACACCCCATTCTCTCTTTAACACCCCATACTCTCTTTAACACCCCCACTCTCTCTTTAACACCCCATTCTCTCTTTAACACCCCATTCTCTCTTTAACACCCCATTCTCTCTTTAACACCCCCATTCTCTCTTTAACACCCCATTCTCTCTTTAACACCCCCATTCTCTCTTTAACACCCCATTCTCTCTTTAACACCCCATACTCTCTTTAACACCCCCACTCTCTCTTTAACACCTTCCCACTAGCTCATTTAAAGTATTTTGTTATCAGTTATGCTCTGTCACAATTGAGCAACCAGAATTATATTCAAATATTGAAATATTGAATTTCAAATTTTAATTTAATTCGAACTTACAGACATTGAATAGTTATTCTGCACATTTGGTTAGACAGTTGCTCCAACTGACATTTTTAGAATTTGTGATGGAATAAAATGACTGAAATGAATTTTCTTCTTATTCACTAAAACATGTAAAATATATAACACGATGTCAGTCATTTACTTATTACATTTTCACACAGAAAAATATTGTACTTGGACCCAAAAATGCATATCACTATCTCTGACCCAAAGCCCAATAGCAGTGGGGCCTTGATGAAAAAAAAATTAAGATTTGCTGTGGACCAAGAACCTAAGAAGGATCCTGTGATTCAGATCTGTGTGTGTGATCAGCTGCAAGAGAGCACCAGAAACTGGAATTTTTCAGCAGTGCAGAGTTCATGCATTCTGATGCGGCTGATAACGTACACAATTAATTCACAGAAATCTCAGAAAAGAGAAAAAAGTACGACAGAACTGACACAAAAAAAAAAAAAAACACAAACTAGAGTGACAGGAAACGCACACATTCACACCTATAACACACACACACTCTCACACACACACACACACAAGCATCATCAACCACTTATTCACAACTTTTGTGTGTCACACACACACAAACAATAGGGAAATTTATGAGAGCTGGAAGAGGAAGTTACAAATTCAGACCTTCTATATAAAATAACATTCTGAATCACAAGGAACTCAAACAAACACCAATGTTTCCATTAGAAAACAAGACCAGGATCTAATCCCAATATTTCAGACATCTGATCTCAACAGATCTATTCTGATGGAAACACGGCAGAGATGATGTGAAACTATGCTCTACAGGGGATTCACTCACAGCACAGCATTAATTGAAATACCTTTTTTTATCTGTAGCTGTATTTTTTTATTTTTTATTTTTTTTGCATTTTTTCACCATGTTTCTTAGGTCTCGAATGCCCCAGTGGCAGAGAGGTCACATGATCCCAGCAGGTCACCTGCTCACAAGGGACCAATCACAGAGGCAGCAGTTGTGAGGCGGGGGCAGGGCTGGATAATGGTCTGCTACTGTTTTACACTTAATAGCTAAAAAATAAAATGGCCGATATTCATACAAATATTTCTATTTGTGTTATAAGGAATGTTTGATCTGGTGTCTTGCTGCGTCTCAAATCATCTTATACTGTGAAATATTCTAAAGCATGTCTAAAACATGGCCTATCCAGCGAGATGTTTGTTCAGATTTAAACACTATTCAAACACAATGGATTAAAATACTCGGTGTAGCTCAGGTACATGTGTGTAAAGAGTGTAAAGTTAGCAAACAAACTAAAAAAAAACTTTTCAATGTTTTAAAGTTTGTCATGTAGTTGATCAGGTGTTGGTTCGTAGATAGCCGACTTCTGCTAATTTTTCAGTGTCATGTATTTCCCCCCTGCTACGGCATGCACTTCTTTGATGTTCGCTTTTTTGCTAAACATCTCAAAGCTATATTAGGTTACAGGGTAACAACACAAGCGAGCAGACATTTTGTTTCTATCTTTTGTCTGTTACAAGCACTTCCCTGTTTGCTCTGTGGTGCATGATGGGATAGATCAGTTCATTTAGAGACATATTCCACCATACTGGGTTCGATTTGTAATGTGAAAAGCATCTAGAACATTACACAAGTATGTGATTTGAGACACGTGTGTGTGTGTGTGTGTGTGTGTGTGTGTGTGTATGTGTTTGTAGTCAACAAGCCTTTACTGATTCTGGTCCTTTTCAGTCATATCTGATGTCACAGCCCCTGACCTTTCATAGCCACCTCAAACTATGTTAGCTAGCAGACTAAAAAGCTAGCTAGCGCATACTTATCGGTGGCTATGCAACCTCTGAGCAGCACAAACAGCGAGGCCGGCTGGTGATTACCTTCACTGTCCTCAACCGCCTCGATGGCTTCAATGGCCTCAATGGTAGCTGAGAAAGCACAGACAGACACACGGAAAGACGGAGAGACACACAGACGGAGAGAGTGAAAGGAGGAGCATTATTGTGGCAGCCATGCAATCGGCACGAGCCGCCATGAGTCCGCCGCCGAGGCTGGATATTTAGCCGTTAGCGTTAGCCAGACAGCACCGCTAGCCGGTTAGTTGTACAGTGTGATGTAAAGAGTTGTTCAGTAACAAGAACAAAAACAACGTATGCAAGATTAGGGAGAAAGAGAAAATGTTAGAAAGTGAAAGAGAAAAACAGAAGTAGTGTTGAATTTCTTTCTGCTCACCGCTCTGTAAAGTCTGTTTTCCCCCAGAAAGAACTCCACTGGGCAGCATGCCGGTCGGAGTCAGACCCTTAAGAGTCAACACGTTCTCACTCTCCTCACTGCAGTAAAGAGAAGAAGCACAGAGGTTAGCTCAGACACACACACACACACACACACACACACACACACACACACACACACACACACACACAAAGGATGTCATCTTCCTAAAATACTTCATGAAAACTCATGAAAGTCTGAATAGACGTTTGAATAGAGACGACGAAGCGGATCGGTACTGTGCTTTTACGGTTTGGTTTACGACACCGTTTTAGAGCCAAAAAAATGTCAATAAAAAAAATTGCAATACTTTCACAATAAGTATGAGAATAGTTTTAATTTTGAATAGAGAAAGAAGATTCTCAGAATAGAGTAAGAAGATAAATATATGAGTAGATGATGCACAGATAGCGGGTGCGATAGATAGTGAGTAGGTGTGTACAGATGGATGGATGGATGGATGGATGGATGGATGGATGGATGATCAGTAAGCAAACTTGTGGAGAAGGATAAATGGAATTATGGATGGATGGACGGATCTTGTTGCACATCAGCACTCACTCATCATGAGCGAGTAAGACACAGAGTTTATGTCAATGTTACTCTGAAACTGTGGATAAACCTCACAACATCTCTTCACTAATCATTAGACACACCTCCCTTCAACCGACCAATCAGTGTCCACCAATCAAGCTCTACTCACCGTAACACTGAGAACATTTTGGCCATTTTGCCAATTGCACGGATTTTGTTCCTGATGACCTCCTTACGCGCGGCTGCAGCATTCGCTAAAAGAAACACACACACACACACACACACACACACACACACACACACACACACACACACACACACACACAGAATAACAAAAAATAAGAAACGGAAGAAAGTGTCTTCTCACAGCTAGCTCAAAGCTAGCCAGGTGTAGATGTTTATGTTTTAACACTTCAGAATGTAAGTCCAAAAGTATGTGCACCCTTGATGTTAAGCTAAAATCCTGGGTTTGTTTTTACCGTCATAGATCTCTTCGCCATCGTTCACGAGTTCATCATCTGAACAGATGCTAAGGACGTTCACCAACATCTCAGTCACTGTCGAGAGGTCAAAGGTCACAGAGTGAAAGACAGGAGATTCCAAATGTATTTGTCTGTCTATCTATCTGTCTATCCACAAAATTGAAGGTGCATTTTGTAGTTTTTGACGTTGGATTTACAAAATAATAATAATTAACATGTTCATTAAATTCTGTAAAAAAAAAAAAAAAATCTGCAAAAATATATTAAAACATATTAGAAATTTATATAATTCTATATATGGTTCTATATATAGAATGTAACACCAGTGATACGTAATATGTCCATTCATAATATACACTTTTCGGGTATTTTCTGATGTTTTTAATGTTCTGGCCCAATTTAAAATGAATGTAAAATATATAATAATAAAAAAAAAACAATAAATGAATAAAATCAATCACTGATACATTATTTTATAATCCTGAAAATATTAGTGTAGCTTAAAATTTTATTTCTAAACAAATATTTAACAATAATAGGAAAAAACTGTTAGATATGAATTAGATATGAATTGTGGTTGATGGAAGCTGCCAGACATCTCGAACCTTTCTCTCCGACGAAAGGCAGGGACCAGGTAAACACGTCCATGAAGTTCGGTAGCCAGTACGGATGTGGTGAGCAGTTAAACTGACGTATGTTCATCACGTTGTTCTCGTATTTTAGCACAGCAGCTGCACAAACATCAAATAATAACATCAAATGTCAGAAAAAATATTACAGTATTTTGAGAATAAGGTAAGAGAAAAAACTTAATATGTTTTGAGAACAAAGGTAATATTCCTAGAAAAACCTGCTGCAATACTTTCACAATAAGTAAATAGTTTTAATTTTGAGAAAAAATATTTTAAGAATTAAATTAGAATTTATGGTACTAGCAGGATAATGGGCAGGGTTTCATTAAGGAGTTGGTAAAGTTACACTTTAGGATTTGTTTTATAAGAAAGAAGTACTTCATCATCTGTAACATCTGCACCAGATTATTATTAGTATTAGAAACTTTAGGGTTTTTTTTTTGACAATAATATTATGACTTTTTCTCATATATGACAGCAAATATGAGATATATACTTTTTCTCAATAAATTGAAATATTATTCTGAGAATAGAGTAGGAAGATAAATATATGAGTAGATGATGCACAGATAGAGGATGCAATAGATAGTGAGTAGGTGTGTACAGATGGATGTACAGAATCAGTGATCTGCCCTCACCCACGATAGCCAAAACTAATGCTAAGCCATCAGCCAGCCATGTTACTGTTACTCCAGAAGTGCGAGAGACTCAAAGGCAACGTAGTCCATTAACACACCAAAGAAATGACCAACCTTTATTATTATACACATCCAGGTAATTGGGAGCCGAGAAGATCGTGATGAGAGATGGGAAGCCTGTCGTCTGGCTTTTTCTGTACATCCGATAACTGCAAAGAGATAAGGGAGAGGAGATGGACAGTAAGCAGACTGGTAGTGAACTTGTAGTGTAGGATGTCTAACTAGATATATGGATGGAGGAATGGAAAGTTAACAGACTGGTAGAGGTAGATACATGAGGGATAGATAGCAGGCTAGGATAATGAGATAAACAAACAGATGGACAGCTGGTTGCATGGGTGGATGGATGGATAGTAAGCAGACTTTAAATAGATGGATAGATAAATAGATGAGTAGATTATGCAGAGATAGAGGGCATGATAGACAGTGAGTAGGAATGAATGCATGGATGGATGGATAGATAGATAGATGGATGGACGAATGGATGGTTGGATGGAAGAGCAGTAAGCAGACTTACTGAGAATGGATGGAATCAAATGGAATCATAGAGTAGGCAAGTAAAAAGGATGACCAAGGAAGATTGATGGGATGGGTGGATGGATGGATGGATGGATGGATGGATGGGTGAATACATGAATGGAGAAATGAAACGTAGTAAGGAATGGGTAGAGACTTGTAGAGAAGGTTGAATAAATAGATGGATGGATGGATGGCTGGATGGATGCATGGATGGATTAAGAAATTAAAAGTAAGCAGATTGGATGAAGTAATTAAATGGAGTGAAAAAGAGCAGACTAGTAACCTAAGATAGATGAATGGGTAAACGGATGGATAGATAGAAAGATCTGTTCTCACCTTAAGTCAACGAATTAGTTGATTTTAGAGATTTTAGAATCATATTTCTAATATGTTTTTTTGCTGAGTAAAAAAAAGTAAAGCTGCTGATGTGTTTTGCGGTTTTGTCTCCACCCAGTCGTTATTCCCCTCTACACTGCTGTCACACCAGTCTTGCTTTCAGTCATGCTAGCAACTCGAGAATTATTTTAGGGGGATTTTGTTAACAGGTGATTGAGTCAGAGTGTTTGTCAAAGGCCATTTCCTGGACTGATATTTATTAACAATGCTCCAGGACAATCTTCTGCAAATACTTTAATAAAAAAGATTGTTTAAATATTAGGGACAGAGGTGTAATTTAGATATAGACATCTCTACTAACATGTGCTTTTTAAGCAGAGCAGTGGGGAAACATTATTAGCAGGTAGCAGTGCTGCTAAAAACTTTTAAATGCAGATAGCAATACTGAAGCTGCTATTCAGAGTAGATGCTAGAATCAGTACAATAATCTAAAATAAGACATGTGCATAATGTTAGTTAACGATTTGAAAAATAAAACAGACAAAGTCATATTTTAACCTTTATCTGAATCAGGAAGTTCAAATATAGTGGAGAAAATTAAATTTAGTGTCAATTTACACGTTTATATTAATGTGATCTATCTAATAGGTCATCGTTTCTATAGCAACAGCTCTAGTTGAGGCTAATTGTTAATACGATGGAAGGAGCTCTAAAGTTGCTCCTTTAAAGTTTTCTGACTCAGGAAAGTCTTTGAAACTCTTCATGCTCTTAATGATTCAAGAGAGAGAAGAAAAGAGGCTGGTGAGGGATTGTCTATTTATAGCTGCAGTAACACAAGTGAAGACAAGATCTAAATATTTAAATGTTATCGCAAATTCAGAAAAATGTATGAGGCTGTTCTTTAATATAAAAATAGGGTAAAAGCATGTGCTGTTATCAGAAAATAATCTACTCCAGGCTGTTAACAGTAGCTCTGCTTCAAGGTCGGGGAACATCACATGACCACGTCATGACCGTGTCATTTTATTACAACAATTATTAAAGGTTTTCTTAATGGCTTTGGCTTATTTTTTTATAAACAGTCTTAACATTTTCTCTCTAACAGCTCAATTACACATGTACAAAAAGTAGAAAGCTAGATATCGTGTCAGGAAATTGGCCAACAAAATGAAAAGTCATCGTGTGAGCTGTAATGGGAAAAGTGTTTACTAGTCAAAATATTTACTGGGGAAAATGTTTACTGGGCAAAATATTTTCTGAGCAAATTTTTTTACTGCTTATAATGTTTACTATTTAACATCCTTACTGGGCAAAATGTTTACAAGTCAAAATGTGTACTGGGCAAAATGTTTCCATGTTTTTTTCACCATGTCAATCAACCTTGGTAATATTTGTCATTTTTGATTCACACTTTTTGTTCACACTTGCTGTTTACTACACTGTAAAAAAATGTAAATTTTGTCTAGCTGAATGTTGGTGTGTATCTTTTTAGATTCAGATTTCAACAGCAGGTAAAATGTGATTAAGTGGTTAAGGTGTTGAACTACTGATTGGATGGTCATAAGTTTGAATCCCAGGTCCATCAGTCTGCAACTGCTGGGCCCCTGAGCAAGGCCTTTAACCCTCAATTGCTCACTTGTATAAATTGAATGTAAGTCACTCTGGATAAAGGTGTCTGATAAATACCAGAAATGTACATGACTCACTGATCAAAATTCATGAGTTGATTCTCAGTGAAATTCTAAACATTTGTTCATCGTGTGAAATGATCAATTCAGTTATCACTAAATCTAACTGGTGCTGATTTGAACTCATGACCTTCCGATCTTAACTGATCTTCTGACACCTTAACCACTAGTCTACCACATGTACATTTATTTATCGTGCAAATTATTACTAATTTTGTACACATGCACCTAAATATGTGCAATTCTCTTAAAAGAATTTCAAATATGGTATGAACAGGAAAGGAATTTGTTTAGAGATTTGACCTTGTTTTGAGAAATTAAAACTTGAGCCAAAACGATTGAGAAACATAATTTAAAAACAAAATTTATAACAGCATGTCTACGTCTATAAGTGTTTTATTACTTTATTACATACATTATACACTAATGATCACTTTCTGAAATTTGATGGAACTGCTATGCTCTTATTTCTAGATGGTCAAACTTAGATGAGCTGTTTCAACTTTCAAGTAGTCAAAACAATTTAAAATGCTTTAAGTTTCATCATTTTTTTGAAAACTTATTTAATGTATAAAATCTGTTAGAGTTAAAGAGAAGAATTAAGACTATCAGGTTTTATGGTATAGTGATATGATAGTTACTATGTGTGTGAGAGAGAGAGATCCATGTCACACACAGATATTTCCTCTAGTATGTCTGTGTATAACGATGTGGAGTGATTAGTGATGTTTTCAGGTTAAACTCGGTTGCAGAGTAATGTGGATTTTACTGATGCTGCAGCGATGTTGCGGTTTGTTTTAGTGAATTCAGTGATGTTTCTCTAATGTAAAGTCTTTCGCTTACCCTGCGTCCTGTGCCTCGTGGGCTCTGATCACTGAGAGCAAGTTATTAGTCTGTAGAAACTCACACACTGCAGGATAGCTGTGCAGAGAGAGGGAAGGAGAGAGGGAGCAGGGAGGCATATTACAAGTTAGGCATATCGTTGTAGATTAAAATAAGAGAGAGAGAGAGAGAGAGAGAGAGAGAGAGAGACAAAGACAGTAAATAACATCAATAGAGAGAGAAGGAAAGTGAGAGAAAACAAAATAGTGAGGTATACAGAATGAGTCAGAGAGTCCACAAAGACTTTGACATGGTTATATTCAGTTGTCGAGCTCTATCAGCCACAAGATGGCAGCTCTAAGCTTAAACACGACATCACACACTGAAACACTTTCCTATACAGTACCTCGTAACACAAGCACACCAAAAATCACAGTAGTGTCGGTGTGACAGGCACTAAAACTAGGTGAGATCTGATAAACACGTCTGAGTTAAAGCACATGGAAGAAATCCATCTTCCTGTCCATAACATCACTGCTGCTTATTTAACATTTAAAGATTTCAGACCTCCTATTATTGAGAGTTAACGGTCACGCTGTCACGTTGTCTTTGAGCTACTCTGGCTCCATTCAGCTTTATGGCCGGGTCTTCATCAGCCCTTATCTGAAGACTTTGACAGGAGTGTTGGGTCTGTGGTGAACTCAGAAATTACCCTGACCCATCAGTTCCTCAGAAACTCTTGGTTGCACAATTCCACTAAACTTTAAACTGATGTAGAAAGGACATTATTTACATTTACATTATTTACTGTCCCGTGTCACCCAAATGAAGACAAGGTTGCTTTCTGAGTCTGATTCCTCTCAGGGTTCCTTCCTCATAACATCTCAGGGATATTTTCCTTGCTACCATCACCTCAGGCTTGCTCATTAGAGATAGATGTTAGAGATGTTTTTATTGTAACTTTGAACAATGTTTTAAACTCATGGTATCTTAAGAATGTAACCTAGTGAGCCAGCATTAATGTATCCAATGATAGAGATTTAAGCACTTATGTACGTCGCTCTGGATAAGGGCATCTGCCACATGCTGTAAATGTAAATGTAAATGAATATGAGATAAATAGTAACTTAATTTTAAGCACTCACTCATTTTCTACCGCTTATCCGAACTACCTCGGGTCACGAGGAGCCTGTGCCTATCTCAGGCGTCATCGGCATCAAGGCAGGATACACCCTGGACGTAGTGCCAACCCATTGCACGGCACATACACACTCTCATTCACTCACGCAATCACACACTACGGACAATTTTCCAGAGATGCCAATCAACCTACCATGCATGTCTTTGGACCAGGGGAGGAAACCGGAGTACCCGGAGGAAACCCCCGAGGCACGGGGAGAACATGCAAACTCCACACACACAAGGCGGAGGCGGGAATCGAACCCCAAACCCTGGAGGTGTGAGGCGAACATGCTAACCACTAAGCCACCGTGCCCCCCTAATTTTAAGCAATGAACTTTAAAATGTTTATACTGTTTCTATACTTTTATACTGTAAAGATGTGTTATGACAATGTGATTTGTTAAAAATGCTATACAAATAAATAGAATTGAATTGAATTGAATTAACCCTTCAGAGGATGGCTTGGTTACCTTCTGGGGAATCAAAATTGGGCCAGTGCAGTGACGCTTGACATCATGTAAGCAATATGCAAACATTCAATTCAATTCAATTCAAGTTTATTTGTATAGCGCTTTACAATGGACATTGTCTCAAAGCAGCTTTACAGAACATAAACATAGAACAGAAGATAAACATAAGAAGTAGTATAAAGAATTAATATAATCAAAATTCAAGATATATATAGTTCACGGTGTGTATGTATGTATGTATGTATGTATATGTATTTATCCCCAATGAGCAAGTCTGAGGTGACTCAGGCAGCAGTGGCAAGGAAAAACTCCCTTAGATTGGTACATAAGTGGGATACGTTGGGGTAGTGGTTATTAGGTTTGCCTTTGTGTCATTACACAAACATATTCACTCGACTCTCGTAAAAAAACAAAAAGGGGCTCACAAGCTCTGTGTCCAACAGCTGCTTCGAAATCCGATTTATTATTAAAGAAAACAGAAAAACCATAATAACAAAACGAGCACTTTTTCCCCCTGCTCCAGCGAGCTCAATGGGAAAACTGCTGCTCAAAAATGACCGCCTTCAAAAACTGCTTAAATTAATAACTTCCTGTTATTGATCTATTTTTAATTGGCCTTCGAGTTTACGTTCACTGTTTCTGAGTGTCAGAGGCAGGATCATAGGAGGATCTCATAATCAGATCTCAGCGAGGAGACGAGATTTCACTCCTTCCGAATGAATAAAGAACCAGAGAAGTGAAATGTTAAAACAGCTGGTGAAATATGCAAAATAGTACAAAAGATTTAATGTTCTTTTACTCACTTTCACTTCAGAGAACAATAACAAAAGCAAAACAGAATGAGATGAACATAGACCCGTCTCATACGAAAAGTATTTATATTTTATCTTGGCAAAGACTAAAATACTAATACGAAAAAAAGTAAAGACTTTAGTCGTGTACTTCCTTGGCTTGCTTCTTTTTCTCTGCTCTGACAGGAGAGTTCAGATCCTGGGAGAAGGATTATGTGATCTGATGGTGGACCTCTGGGTTGTGAAGCTTTTAATCCACCAATAAATAGATCTTTATATATTGCTACATAATTGTTTGGCCATATAAATATGATAAACAAGCTCATCATCTGAACATCATTTTCCTGAAGACACTGAGATCAGATTTTAGCTCATAGTGTTAATGGAAGCATCTCAAGCAACCCTCCAGCTCCCTACGTCATGAATCAGTATGTTACGTAGAATTATTCAGTACACATTAAGATACCAATGGCTCAATTTCTCAATTAATTATTAAACACTTAAAATTCGTTAGACTCAAACAAACCATATATGTCAAATAAAGTCTTACATTTAAAGAAGTATAGAGTTTCGTTTTCCATTTATTTTCAAGCTGAGAGAAAATATGACCATTTTATGTAAGAAAACACACTGAGCATCGATGCACCATGGTTTTTACAATGCATGATTTTTTTTTAAAGGAACATTCCAGTGCAGATTCCCTGATCAGGGCCATGACTACTGAACTAAGAATCAGACTGAGACCTGCCCACTGTTAGACACAAATAACAGAGATTCATTTAGGAAGATTGTTTTTTTTTTAAAGTATTATTGAAATAATCTATGAAGATGCCCAATAATGATGTATGTCGTATGGATGGTACATGCCAACATCTCCCGAAACCTTGTTTTGCTCACATGATCTGCAATCAAGCGTTTGCGACAACTTGCAATGAGTCTGTTACAGCGCTGTGGGGGAATTTTGGTCCAATCATCTTTGCAGAATTGTTGTAATTCAGCCACTTTGGAGGGTTTTCAAGCTGCCTTTTTTAGGTCATGCCACAGCATCTCAATAGGATTCAGGTCAGGACTTTGTCTTCATTTTGTTTTTCTTTAGCCATTCAGAGGTGGACTTGCTGGTGTGTTTTGGATCATTGTCCTGCTGCAGAACCCAAGTTCGCTTCAGCTTGAGGTCACGAACAGATGGCTGCAAATTGTCCTTCTGGATTTTTTGGTAGACAGCAGAATTCATGGTTCCATTTATCACAGCAAGTCTTCCAGGTCTTAAAGCAGCAAAACAGCCCCAGACCATCACACTACCACCACCATATTTTACTGTTGGTATGATGTTCTTTTTCTGAAATGCAGTGTTACTTTAACACCATATGTAATGGGACACACACCTTCCAAAAAGTTCAACTTTTGTCTTTTCAGTCCCCAGAGTATTTTCCCAAAAGTCTTGGGGATCATCAAGATGTTTTCTGGCAAAACTGAGACGAGCCTTTATATTCTTTTTGGTCAGCTGCAGTTTTTATCTTGAAACTTTGCCAATGCAGGCCCTTTTTGCCCAGTCTCTTTCTTATTGTGGAGTCAAGAATACTGACCTTAACTCAGGCAAGTGAGGCCTGCAGTTCTTTGGATGTTGTTGTGGGGTCTTTCTATATTTCATTCTATATTCATATTTTATACTCATTCTGTCTATATTGTATCATATCGGCCGCATTGTTTTCTTGTATAGTATAGTGTTATTTATGTCTGTACCTTTCGGAGTCACAAACTGCTGGAAACAAATTCCTTGTGTGTGTCAACACACTTGGCCAATAAATTTGATTCTGATTCTGATTCTGATTCTGATTCTTTTGTGAAATCTTGGATGAGCCGTCGCTTCGCACTTAGGAAGGTTCACCACTGTTCATGTTTTTGCCATTTGTGGATAATATATATATATATATAGTAATTGTAATGGAACATTTGTACCACTATGGGCACTGTTCCTTCATGTGATGGGAATCATTTCAGTGAATCAATTTCAGTCATATCAGCTCTTTTTTCTGCTCACTCAAGGCTAAAATATATAGAAAATCATGGGTCACTCAGCCCCGGTTTATTGTATAAAACTTCTAAAACATTAGAGAAAAAATCCAAGTTGACAATTTCTATACAACAGTAAGATCCGGTCCATTAATCTAATCGGTGCTGATATTCAAAATAACTGCACCGGGATATTTTACTGTTTGTATCACAATACTAGTTCCAATACCACTGAATGGTTTCCAGGAATAAATTTCATTTGCATTTACAGGATTTGGCAACCGTCCTTATCCATAGCAGCATATACAGTAAAAGAGATTTGAAGTCTCTATCAATGATTACATCAATACAATTACATGTCTCAGACTTAGAATGTCATCATTCTAAATCTCTTTTGGGAAGAAAAGACAACTTCACAAAAAGGTCAAGAAAAATAAGTGCTAGTTTAAGAATTTTAGGAAGAGGTAGGTCTTCATCCATTATTTGAAGACACCCGGTGACTTAGCTGTTCTGACATCGATGGCAAGTTTATTTCATCACACAGATACCAGAACTGAGAAGAGTCTTGACACACACCTTCCTTGTACCTTGTAAGCTGGAGGAACCAGTCGAGGAGTGCTGGAGGCATATAACTTCTGACTTAAAAATCTGGAAACTCATTAAAAAAGGAGAAAAGGAAGCCAATTTCAGATGCAGGTTTAACTGTAATTGTGATCTAGCTAGTCTAGTAAGTTTGGATTCTTCTGGATCTGTTTCTGCTTGCAGAGCAAATATAAATGAATTAAAGTTAATTGGATTCTCAATTCTGATTTGTTAGATTTGGGTCAGATTATTGTTCCTACAGGAGTTTGGCTTTTTATTCATGCTTTCGCTTTAATATAATATGTCACTGTTTCTGTGGTAACAGTTCAATTAAGTTTTATTTCTAAAATGCCTTTAATGATTCAATTCAATTTGTTTGTATAGCACTATTAACAATTTCCCATTGTCTCAAAGCAGCTTTACAGAAGTATGAAAACAGAAGAGAGAGAAAAAGAAATAAATGTATAATAAGAATAATAATAAGAAAAAATAAATAAATGAACATATAAAATTCATTCATTCATTCATCTTCTACTGCTTATCCGAACTACCTCGGGTCACGGGAAGCCTGTGCCTATCTCAGGCGTCATCGGGCATCAAGGCAGGATACACCCTGGACGGAGTGCCAACCCATCGCAGGGCATACACACATTCTCTCATTCACTCTCATTCACTCACGCAATCACACACTACGGACAATTTTCCAGAGATGCCAATCAACCTACCATGCATGTCTTTGGACCGGGGGAGGAAACCGGAGTACCCGGAGGAAACCCCCGAGGCACGGGGAGAACATGCAAACTCCACACACACTAGGCGGAGGCGGGAATTGAACCCCCAACCCTGGAGGTGTGAGGCGAACGTGCTAACCACTAAGCCACCGTGCCCCCCGCCCCCCAACATTCATTCATTCATTCATTCATCTTCTACCGCTTATCCGAACTACCTCGGGTCACGGGGAGCCTGTGCCTATCTCAGGCGTCATCGGGCATCAAGGCAGGATACACCCTGGACGGAGTGCCAACCCATCACAGGGCACACACACACTCTCATTCCCCCCAACATATAAAATTAAAATTTTAAATTAATCTGATACGAGGAAGAAACCTTGAGAGGAACCAGGCTCAGAAGGGAACCCATCCTCATTTGGATGACGCTCTACAGTAAATAGTGTAAATATAAATAATGTCCTTTCTACAACAGTTTATAATAGTGCAACCGAGAGCTCCTGAGGAACTAATGGGTCATCATAAACTCTGAGTTCAGCGCAGACCATATAGCTGACTGACACATCATTGGTTCAAAAGAAGGCATGACAGTCTCCAGGCGGCTTCATACACAACAATCCCATGAGACACTGCCTGACCATGCAGACCAATCCCTGGCAAGGTGACCACCAGGCAGCAAGACTCCAGCCAGCAGTAGAACATCAGGATGGAAATTGTCTGAAAGCAGCTTTGTAGGAATATAGAAATTCAGGATATATATTATAAATGTAGAAAACGCCAGAGGTGACTGTGGAAAGCAAAATCTCCCTGAGACAATATGAAAGAAAAACCTTGAGAGGAACCAGACTCAAACGCAAACCTCATCTGGAAGACAACGGAGAGTGAGATTATAAATCATTTCCCTTTTATAACTGTTTACTGTATGGTCCAAAAGTGCAATTTTCTAACCAGGAAATTAATTCTAGCTTCAACATGAAATCGATCTTATTTAATTTATCAACTGTTCACTGATGGAGACTTGAGTGTGGAACTGTTTGTGGTAATTTCAGTCCAAACCCATCTTTTCAGTCCAAACCCAGCAGTAAGCAGTTTCCAAAGTGATGAATCTCCATTCAGTGGTAAAGCATCAGGATTTTTATTTGAACATTCAGTCTTGTCTCCGCCCCCCCTGTCTTGTGATTGGTAGGTTTTTGAGTCCTGTGGCTTTGTCTCTTTGTCTTTTGGCAGGATCTCGTCCATGTTATCGTGCGCTTGTATCTGTTCCTCCTTCTTTCATAGGTTCCTGTTTGTGAGTTTTCTCATTTACAGAATATTGATTATGTTTATTAGTTGCTGCCTGCTTCTTTGCATCTGACTCTTGGATGGAATAATGATGACAGTTATTCGTTCGTTCTTTTTTTCTTTATTTATTTGGCTTGCTTTTATTCTTTGGACTGTTTCTATTTACTTGAATTTCTTCTTCGGGGGATTAATAAAGGAACGTCTTACCTCATAATCAACACACTTAATTCAGGTGTTTGATTCCTTTAGTTTAATTCAATTAAAGCCACATTACCCCTCACTGTAACTCTAACTAAACCACTTAAACACTTTCTGAAGATGAATCAAATATCGAAAAGAAGGGAAGCATTTAATTTAAATACATTGTAAGAGTAACAGAAAAGAAGCAGAAGTAGCTCATATGTGTCTCCTTCCTTCACATTTAACACAATGCAGGGACTGCTGGTAAAATCAAGCTCTGATTGATACAAATATGTACCGGTTCTTTCTGTGTCTACTGTCGAGACGAAAGGATTCGCTGTAAGATTTTTTTAAAAGACTTTAATAAACCACCACAATGAGATTCTGTGCTGGATTTTTCTTTTTAAGACACGGAAAAACGCCATAACAGAACAGAGGCCCATCTCCTAAACATTATCTCTGACAATAATGTGTTCCAGACAATTTGTTCAACCCATCAGACACACAAACACACACACACACATACACACACACACACACACACACACACACACACCACACACATTGATGTCGGATTTCATAAGATGAGAAAAGGCAAAAACATCTCTATTGCTTTTCATTTATTTATTTATTTATTTATTTATTTATTTATTTGTTTATTTATCTATCTATCCTTCATGCTTTATCTCACTATCTTTCCTTCACTCTCGGCAGTAGTAGCTGGTTGTCATAGTAACAGCAGATCGCCCGATTTCCCAGGGGACCGTGGGAATTCTTGTGTTTTGCTGAGCCTGACCGCTGTTTGGGCTGTTTTACAATTCCAATTACAGACACAGGCTCATTTTCACACTACACCTAATCGCCCAGAGCGCACACACATACACACACACACACTTACTGCTCACCATCTGAATATTCCAACACAAGAAGGGCCGGGTCGGCGTTTCTGTCGGAAATTTCACACATTGCGAAAGGAAACGGAGAGTCGTTACAGTCGTTAACAAAACACTTTCGACTGCTTTGTTTACATCTAAAACTTAGTTGTGCATAAAACATTTAAAAGGTTTTTATACCACAGTGCAGACTAACGCTCTAATCTGTTTAGTGCTGGTGTAGGAGTTCATTAAACAACAGCAGTCACGCTTAACATTCAGATCAGGTTTATATGAATCACTTGCGAATGGCTGTGGTGTAAGAGGAATAAAACTGTTGCTGTTAGTGGAATATAATCAGAATGTCTGACACCAACCGCATCACAGATTCATTTCTTTAAATTATTAATGGATTGATAAGGATGAATTAATTTCAGATGATTGAAGTTCGTAACACAGAGAATAACTCGCTGTATAAATTTGCGGTATATAAAAACAAGTCTTCTGCTTAAATGGTGCAAAAATAAAAATATTTGTAATTCCTGATTCCTGTACTTCATACACTAGATTTGCACAGGGCTTTAAATTTAAACTTATAGATCTATTGATCTATCTTTCTATCGCTCTATCTTTCTATCGATCTATCTTTCTATCGATCTATCGATCCATCCATCCATCCATCCATCCAGAATCCAACCAACCTACTGTATCCACCCACCTATCTATCTATCTATCTATCTATCTATCTATCTATCTATCTATCTATCTATCTATCTATCTATCTATCTATCTATCTATCTATCTTTCTATTGATCTATCGATCCATCCATCCATCCATCCATCCATCCATCCATCCATCCATCCATCCATCCATCCAGAATCCAACCAACCTACTGTATCCACCCACCTATCTATCTATCTATCTATCTATCTATCTATCTATCTATCTATCTATCTATCTATCTATCTATCTATCTATCTATCTATCTATCATGATGGGTTTTGATTTCTTTAGTTACCAGCTCAAAGCAGACATGTAATATCACACACTGAAGTATTAAAGTGCTTTCATTATTTTTTCCCAGTTTAACAAAAACCCATCTATTCGGGGTAGTTTGAAAACTGTAAAATGTTTTAAATATAAATTTCAGCTCTTCGAGTCTTATATTCACTCAGTAATAAGATCTTAGTACTCATTTTAGCATTCTTTTTTCATCAGCTCTCTGTTCTCTGTGTTTACTTTTCCCCTCTGAACATCAACTTGCTATCTGATTTGTCAGGACGTACAGCAGAAAAGTGATTGGTGTCCCTTTTCTTTTCATTCTTTTCTTTTTTTAAGACCCTGATGTTAGTAAAAATGCTTGAAACAACACTTTGTATATCACTTTTATAGGATTTACATGTAAAATGTGACAGAGGTTGAAACACATTGAAAAAACAAACCATGAAAGCATCTTTATGCACTGAAAAAAATTCAACAAAATCCCAAATCTTCAGCACAATGCTATTATCACAAACTACAGAAAATCTAGACTGATATTGTGTCGCATCTTTCTGAAATTGTTTCTATCTTTATCCACATGCAGGAAGCAGGAAAAAAAATGTAATGGTAATTTTAAACTTTTGTTGAAATCCTGTAGTGTTACACCCAGCTTAACAATTATGAATTCTGTTACACACACACACACACACACACACACACACACACACACACACACACACACACACACACATACCTGTAGAAGTAGGAACACCCACGGACACTGTTGTGGCTGAAATACTCCTGTGACTTCTCATTGCCAAAGTCCTCTAGTGGATCCGACCACAGAAGATCGCACATGGGCCCAAAGGCTGGAGGCTCTTTAAACCGGTCCAGCTGGGGCCCAGAGAGAGAGAGATTGAGAAAGAATGAGAGAGAGAGACAGTTATTCATACTCAGACAGTATTTATCTGGACACTTCAGTATTACAGTATATATAACAACATCCAATACTTATTAAGTTCTTGTTATCAATTACTTAGCATCTATTAAGAAAAGTTATGTAGCTATAAAATATGAATGTAACTCAAAAGGAGTTTAAACTAGTCACAAATGTGTTAAAAAACGCAGCTCATTCCTGATGAAATGTGACCTGTTACTCTGTACGACGTGTGTACCACTGAACTGAACCATCCTAGCAAAAGCTGGATAAGATCAAGGAAGGAGATTTGAATTAAAGTTATTTGTCTTTGATATATCACCTCGCTTTAGAAAAACGCTTTAACAGCAAACCCTATTATATTGCACTAAAATCTAAAAGTAAAATTGAAACATAATGTTGCTTTCGTAATGTTCCGGGTTTTATTTGGTTTTCAGATAAAGCTTCGAGAAATTTTCTAAAATTTATCTCGGACCTGCTGAAGTACATTTATTTCATACATAAATATCTCTCCAGTGCATTTCCACACGCACTTTTATGATCATTTTATTTTCAATACAACGGCCTTTTCTGTTTTTCATAAAACTGTAAGTTGCTACTTTGGACTACATACCTTTCTAAAGTGACCTTGGGTTTTAGACACATAGACAGATAAATAGATAAGTAAGTAAGTAAATAAATAAATAAATAAATAAATTTACTCACTAATATTCACTATGTATTTATTTAAATAAATAAATAGAATAAAGACAAATAAATAAATATATTTGAGCTATAAGCTATAAATAAATATATTTGTGCTATGTGCATTTTCCGCAGCATTTGTATATGCATGTGAGTTAAAATCTAATTAGGAAGAAATGCAGATATGAGATGCATGAAAACAAGCAGGCCTGAATGATTTATTAATTTAACGGACATAAAGGTCAGTTTCCTCTGTGCAAAAATATTTTATTCAGAGACTAATTCCATCTGCATAATCATGAGTCTGTGTGGGTGTGTGTGTGTGTGTGTGTGTGTGTGTGTGTGCGCACCTTCTTGATGTCATCTAACGTGTGTATCTCGGGTGAGAGGCCACCGTGCACGCACAGAAACTGCTGATTCATCAGAGCAGCCAGAGGCAGACAGTCGAACGCATCCATACACGCGTCGTACACCTGCTCGGAGTATTTAATTTTACCTTAGAAGAAAAAGAAGATGATGAAGAAAAAGAAGAAGAAAATGGAAAAATGAGAGTGAGAGTACAGTACCAAGCTATTAAACATGCGAAAACTCGGACATGTTCCGAGGCTGTATTTTTCTCCGCGTTTCATTGGTACACAGAGATCCTGCATAAATTTACACTTTCACAGAATACTGTCAATCGAGACATCGACAGAAACCGAGAGAAAGATAGAGAGAGTGAGAGAGAGAGAGAGAGAGAGAGAGAGAGAGAGAGAGAGAGTGTGTGTGTGTGTGTCTGAGAGACAATCTGTACAGTGTCAACTTCGCAATCCCAGAGACACCCCATCTGTTCAGTCATTCCACTGCATCACTCAGCAACACACACACACACACAAACACAAACACACACACACACACACACACACACACACACACACACGTACACACACACTCTCCTTCATCTCTCCTCCTGTTTCTATGGTTTTCTTACACACACTCATAAAGAGTCTTTCCAGGTAATCATGCACATGTTTTTATTTATTTATTTTTTAAATATACAATATTGTTAAATAAATAAAGGTGTGTATGTGTGATTGTTAAGGTAAAAATCATTTACTGCATCACATAGGACTTGAACCTTGCCAGGTGAGTGTTATTACGTCACAAAAAATAAGAGCCAATCGATAGGTTTCCTATTTGCATGTCCACAAAACCTGTTTTTCATAAGTGACTTCTTTTTTAATTTTTTTTAAAAACATCAAAAACAATGTATTACTTAGCAAAGGCAAAGTCTCTAATGTTTAAAACACAACAATAAAGAAAGTAGAATGTAAAAGAAATTGTGTTGTTCATCTGAAAAGGTGGACTGTTTAACTGAGGGCAGCTCTATCCAGGCCAAGACTGTGTCAAATGAAGTGTGTGTGTGTGTGTGCGTGTGTGTGTGTGTGCGTGTGTGTATGTATGTGTGTGTATGTTCTCGCACTTGGCAGATGGAAAAGGAGGGCACCCACTCTTTACTGTCCCATCAGGGAAATCACACTCTCTGACTCCCTGAACCAATCATTAACGAGCAAATTAATTTGCTGTTAATGCTCTTGCTCTCTCTGTCTCTCTGTCAGTTGAGGGAGACTGATCTAGAAAGCATGTCTGAGAGGAAACATGGAGCTTATGAAGAGGGAAAGACACAGACTGAAGATATGCTGGGATTTGGAAACGGGGAAAAAGAGCAAAAGAAGAGTAGCGATTAACCTGCAGCTGATAAATGGATGGATGGATGGATGAATTGATGGACTGATGGATGAATGGATGGGTGGGTGATGCATGAGAACACAGTTTTTAAAAGAGTGGGTGGAGTAAGGGATGAATGGATGGATGGATGGATGGATGGATGGATGGATGGATGGATAGACATATACGTGTATGTATTGCCTGAAAAGACAGTTGTTGTGTGTATGGATGGATGAATGGATAAGTGGATGGATGGATGAATAGAGTGAAAATACAGACTAAATACAGCCTAAAAAACAGCTGATAAATGGATGATGGATGGATGGATGAATGGATGGATGGGTAGATAGATGAGTAGAAATACAGACTTAATACAGCCTAAAAAACAGCTGAATAAATGGACCGGAGAAATAGAAAATGGATGGATGGATGAATGGAGGGAGGGATGGATGGAAGGATGCATGTATGGATGGATGGTAGACAGATGACAGAGCATGACTTATGACTGGATGGTTGAACAGAATGAAAGGATAGACTGATGAATAGAAATGGAGGAATAATTAGAGGGATTGAAGGGGGACAGCATGGATGGATGGATGGATGGATGGATGGATGGATGGATGGATGGATATATGAATAAATAGATGGTTGCAGAAACACAGGTAAATGGAAAAAATGGGCTAATATAAAGTGATGCATTGCTGTTTGACCAGCAAACAAAGTGAGTCATTTAGTGGATAAATAAAGAAGTGTGTCTTTATACTTACATTCCTGTTTAAATGTGAAATATTCAGTCAAGTGTCTACATTCATGGTTTCCCCGTAGCAGAAATAACGTCTTTGGGTAGAGGATTTTCAGTGACCAGAGATACAAAACACACTGAGAGAGAAAGAGAGAGATAGAGAGCCAAAGCATTACAGAACTGTTATTAATAAGCACAGAACACAGATTCTCTATATGGAAACACTCATTAATCCCTGCTGTGCTTATGCATTAGGGCTTCTCGCACTGTGCTTAACCCCAGATCATCATCATACTAAACCATGCTTTTAACCCCAGATCATCATCATACTAAACTATGCTTTTAACCCCAGATCTTCATCATACTAAACTATGCTTTTAACCCCAGATCTTCATCATACTAAACTATGCTTTTAACCCCAGATCATCATCATACTAAACTATGCTTTTAACCCCAGATCATCATCATACTAAACTATGCTTTTAACACCAGATCATCATCATACTAAACTATGCTTTTAACACCAGATCATCATCATACTAAACTATGCTTTTAACTCCAGATCATCATCATATTAAACTATGCTTTTAACACCAGATCATCATCATACAGTACTAAACTAGGCTTTTAACCCTAGATCATCATCATACTAAACTATGCTTTTAACCCCAGATCATCATCATACTAAACTATGCTTTTAACCCCAGATCATCATCATACTAAACTATGCTTTTAACCCCAGATCATCATCATACTAAACTAGGCTTTTAACCCCAGATCATCATCATACTAAACTATGCTTTTAACCCCAGATCATCATCATACTAAACTATGCTTTTAACCCCAGATCATCATACAGTACTAAACTATGCTTTTAACCCCAGATCATCATCGTACTAAACCCTGCTTTTGACCCCAGGTCTTCATCTCACTAAACCCTGCTTTTAACCCTGGGTTATCATTGTACTAATCCCTGCTTTTAACCCCAGGTTATCGTTGTACTAAATCTCGCTTTAAACCCCGTGTTATCATCGTACTAAACCCTGTACCTGTAATTTAGAAGTGGGGTAAGTGCATCTTTTTACTCGGGGTTATGAAACTCTGCTCTGAATCATGACTATACAGTATATTAATTACTTAAATAGTATATGTATTAATTAATTAAAAAGTGATGAAATTTTACAGTGCATTCACTAACAAACACTATTAGCCAACACCTCTTGTGTACTAAAATTACTAAACACCTCAAGTGTATTAAAATACACAATACAGTGTTATAAAAGTGCCAGTCCACTGGTACAAAGACTAGATATAATAGTCAATAGCACATACTATAATCATACTATAACACCCAAAATAATGTAATTTCATCGTAATGGCTACAATTTCTGATTTAGAAAGTGAATTTACTAGTAATGTCTAGAAATTTTGATAAATTTTGACTTCCTTAGACTGTTAAAGTCATTTTTTTCAACATTTGAAAACTGCTGGAATTTCTGAAAAAAAAAAAAAAAAAACGCTTTCTTTTTCCCATTTGCTTTAATATCATAACATAAAATGTAAATCTAATCAAAACCAA
The DNA here is from genome assembly GCF_030014155.1 of Tachysurus vachellii. Classification (NCBI taxonomy): domain Eukaryota; kingdom Metazoa; phylum Chordata; class Actinopteri; order Siluriformes; family Bagridae; genus Tachysurus; species Tachysurus vachellii. Next base: position 6,766,245 of record NC_083473.1, on the reverse strand, counting down.
AGTTATGGGATTCCTTCTGAATTTATTTTTGCTGTTGTTGCAAAAACAATCAAAAAATCGAAATTAATCTTTTATTTGTTAAACTCATAATATTTTATATAATATTTTAACTCATAATAATTATATGCACAAATATTTGGGCATTATAAAAGTATAATGTTTATAAAATCTAAATTTTCAATATTTTAAAACCACAAAATAAATACTATTTTATATTTCTGGTGAACAATATGAGTATCATCAAAATTACTGTGAGATTCTGATCAGTGAGGTTCTGTGAGGTTGTAAAAATCCTACCACTTGTGAATCATTTTGAAATAAATCTTCAAATATTTTGTTAATTAAAGAAAGGAAATGAAATGGGGTTAATTGACATAATTTTACTCGCTACTGAACATAAAGTTTAAACAGAGCACTAACCTGACTTAAAACTACATACACGTGGATTATAAGGTAGGGTGTCTAGGCAGTGTGAGTGTGAGAGAAAGCACTAACCTCGATACTGAAGTAACCTCGGTCCACGTAGTCCCCTAGGAAGAGGTACCGCGTTGTAGCGGGAGATCCTCCGACCTCAAAGAGCTTCATCAGGTCAAAAAACTGCCCGTGAATATCTCCACACACTGCTGGACACACATTATATCAGTACTGCATACACTTTAGTTTCAGTGGAAGAAAACAAAGTAGTTATTCCTTTTTCAAATTCTTATCCGAACTATCTCGGGCCACGGGGAGCCTGTGCCTATCTCAGGCGTCATCGGGCATCAAGGCAGGATACACCCTGGACGGAGTGCCAACCCACCACAGGGCACACACACACACTCTCATTCACGCACGCACTCACACACTACGGACAATTTTCCAGAGATGCCAATCAACCTACCATGCATGTCTTTGGACCGGGGGAGGAAACCGGAGTACCCGGAGGAAACCCCCGAGGCACGGGGAGAACATGCAAACTCCACACACACAAGGCGGAGGCAGGAATCAAACCCCCAACCCTGGAGGTGTGAGGCGAACGTGCTAACCACTAAGCCACCGTGCCCCCCTTTTTTCAAATTATTACTAGAAATAAAAAAAAAGAAATATCAAGTCAACTCAGTGGAAACACATAAAAGTTCTGAACCTCAGTGGAAACAGGTTTTTAACTAATTTCCTGTATTAACATATTGCCAGAAATGCAAACCAAACCCTACTTTCACATCAAAACCACACATAGCGTGGACTATCACGTTCCACATACAGTCTCGCACTGGTGTTCACACATTGATCTTCAAGTGTCTATTATAAACTATTTTTTTATTCAAACTAGAGTAATCTAAGAATTTAGTAGTCACATGTTTTAGCAGTAAAAAGGAAATCCACTAATGGGACGTTTTCAGTATAAACAAATGAATGATTTTATGGCAGTGAGTCGAATCTAAAACGAGTCTGTTGGCTTTCAGTGTGAGACGTGTGTTTTTCTCTCTGTTGATAACCTTACACTGAATTTTAGTGGTTGAAGATAAAAACACCTTCAAATTTTAGATGCTTATAAACAAGAACTTGGGGCATCTCAGAGAGATGGTAAATAAGAGAGAAAGTAAATTGCCAATTATTTCTTATTTTACTTTTACATTTATACTATTTAAGGTATAAATGAATGATACCTAGTTCTAAAACTCACTTCCTCATCTGCCTCTTTCTTTCAAACAAAGAACAAGGTAATAAATCAAAACAACAGCTTATACTGTGACAAAGAAACTGGATTGTGCAAAGTCCTCTGTTCTGAACACTCACTGTGGTGGAAAGTGACACACACACACACACAGCACTTTAAGAAGAACATCTTACAGGAGGTCTTGTCACACTTGGCAAGATTTTTTATATAATTCTCATGTAGTGTTTAAGAGATGTGTGCTTCTCCGACCTGTTACAGGAGCCTCGATGTCCAGCATTGTCTTCTCCTGGCGCAGGATTGAGGCTCCCTCATTGATGATGCGCAGAGCGACAGGTTCCTCCACACGGCCTTCTTTAGTGAGGTGGGCCTTCAACAGGTCCACTCGAGGCTTTCCCTCGCAGTCAAACACCTCCCTCATACTCAACCTGTGGCTCAGCGGGAACGGGACCGCTACAGAGAGAGAGAGAGAGAGAGAGAGAGAGAGAGAGAGAGAGAGAGAGAGAGAGAGAGAGAGAGAGAGAGAGAGAGAGAGGGAGATTTTTAGCATGGGGAGGGATCATTGTCTTTACTGTTTGTTTCAGGATTATTTATTTTTTCTTTTTGACTAACCCAGAAATTACTTCATCTGCTCAGACAGAACAAACATGGTCCTCATGAGGCTTATATAGTTATAAAAGGATTTTCTTTCAGCTTGTAGGTTGAAACCACCTCCTTTGTTTTGCGTTAACTGTATTACATCAGGTGCGAAAGTACTCTAATTGGCTGTGCTCTCCAGGAGGAAGGGGCATACTCTCTCTCAGCCCTGTCAATCACAGCAATGTGATCCAATCACGAGTGGGTAAGGTATGTGGAAGTGGGAAGATTGTACTTTCCTCAACCTGCAGTGTATGCAGATGCATATTGACTGAAAAAAGACAGTATTGTGAAGTCACTGGGATGATTTTGACTGTATTTCTGCCCCACAGACAGCAGAGGGCACTACAAATTACAAATAACTCCTTTAATGCCAGGGATGAAAAAGTTTGCATGTTCTCAATGTGCTTCCAGGATTTCCTTTAGTTTCCTCCTTAGTCCAAAGATATGTTGTAGGCTGATTGATATCTCTAAATTGTGTGTG
>NC_083473.1:6750971-6758471 GCF_030014155.1 Tachysurus vachellii | reverse complement strand
TATAAATATTTAGAGATCATGGCTAGAGTGTCTGCCTCCTGAACTCAGAGTAAGTGTATTAAAAGTTCAGTGTGCTTTAAAATAGAGATTCATTACAAGGTGTGTGGATTGAAATTAAGTGCAATAAATGAGTTTAATACTCAGTTATGAGGAACATGTAGTGCTTGTCTCTCTCTCACTCTATCTGTCTGTCTCTCTCTCATTCTCTCTCGCTTTTTCAGTTTCTCTCTCTCTCTCTCTCTCTCTCTCTCTCTCTCTCTCTCTCTATCTTTCTCTCTCTTGCTCTCTTAGTCTTCCTCTCTCTCTCTCACATGCTCTGTCTGTGTCTCCCATTCACTCTCACTCTTTCAGTCTGTCTCTGTCTCTCAATCACTCTCACTCTCTCTTTCTGTCTTTCTGTCTCTCTCTCTCTCAGTCTGTCAGTCTCTCACTCTCTCTCAGTCTGTCTGCCTCTTTAACTCTCTCTATCGCTGTCTCTCATTCTGTCTGTCTGTCTCGTCTCTTTCTCATTCTGCCTGTCTACCTCTCGCTTCCTCTCAGTCAGTCAGTCTGTCTGTTTCTCTCTCTTTCTCTGTCGGCCTCTTTCTCTCTCATTTTATTTTCTTTTTGCAGCTGTCAAAGGCACATATACAGTATTTAACTTTGTATTTATGGGAATGTGACTGCTCTTGAATCCTGCAATTTGTAAAAATGTATCAGTGAAAAGTGTTAAAATCAGAGTGTTTAAAGAGTAAAGCACATGCTGCAATCCTTAACACCTACATTATTTAACTAACACACCATATCAGATATATAATGGACAAAAAATGTTGATCTGATCCTGATGTGCGAGTTTGTGTTTTGTTAGCCATGCGCCTTTAAGCCACCTTGTGAAGCCCAGAGTAATCCCCACCAACACACACACACACACACACACACAAACACACAGGACAAACACACCCCTTCTGCCAAATTCCATTTCTTCAGCATGCCCTTTCCCCTTGTCACATCCTTTAACGTCTTCATAACACAGCCCTCAGATGACTCTGTGTGTGTGTGTGTGTGTGTGTGTGTGTGTGTGTGTGTGTGTGAGAGAGAGAGAGAGAGAGAGAGAGAGAGAGAGAGAGAGAGTTCGAAGGAAGGGGTCAGACAAGGACAGACAGCACAAGCATGAGGTCAGGACATCAAGACTCTGTTTGTATTAAGGGCTGTGGCCTCAGGCATGTGAGACAGATGCTGTGACTCGAGCTGCGTCAAATCTAACTTGAGAGAACTGCTGCACACATGACCATTAAACTCAAGACATCTAATGTTTACACTGACTCACACTTACTCAAACACACATGCGATAATGCAGATGATAACATCTATTAAGTTACAATTCTTTATACCTCAGCATAGCAGGTACAGAGTAAGTCACAGAGGACCCAGTACAGGACCCTGAGGTACACCTTTCAGAAATAAAAGACAATATCTACAGCAGAGGTTATACTATGAAATCCGTACATTAAGATTTAATCTATTTTTAGTGCTGAATTTATTGATAGACCACTATTGATATCACAATATAAGGCAAGTTGGTAAGAAAGGTTCTTCTGAAACCTTTTCTTCTGAAACCTTCTGTCTGCTGACTGTTGGAAGTTCTGTTCAAACAAGGAGACATTTGTGAGGTAATCAGAAGAGATAATTACTTTCATGTATGTGATTATTGTTTTTGCAGTAATATAATATATTGTGTGTTTTTTTGTAGCAGGGCTTCTTGAACTTTAGAGCTTGTTGAGGCCTGTTGCAACAGAAATCACTATTAAAAGTTTTCTTTTTTGTTCTTACTCCAGTTGTCATCATCATGACTAAAAAAAAATCTTAAACTCACTGACTTTGCTTCACAGACTTCAATGGGTTTCCAGACTCCAGTTTGAGAAACTAAGTCCATCAGTTGTACAACAGACGATTCGGTTTATGAAAAGATTCCAAGTAGAGAAGCTTCAGGAAGCTACAGTCAATAGCAGCCAATGAGGAAGTGTATTAAGTGTCTCAAAATATACTGTGTTTGTAATAATTTGATTGTAACTCATGCATGTAAGCGTGCACACATACACACATACACACACAAACACACACCAAACCCTTTTACTATCTCGCTCTCTTTCTAACCTTGACCTGAGTGTTTAATCAATCACAAACAATGCCAGCAACCCCACATTCCCTTCACAGATATACACACACACACACACACACACACACACACACACACACACACACCCTCACTCTCTTTCTAACCTTGACCTGAGTATTTAATCAGTCACAAACAGTGCCGGCAACCCCACATTCCCTTCTCACACGAACACACACACACACACACACACACACACACACACACACACACACACACACTGAAAGGACTTTTCTGGTGGATGCTGAAGCCCCACCAGTGCTAGCACAGATAATGGCCTAGAATTAGACTTTGGGAAAGTAGGGCGCTGACAGGCTCGCTCTTGTTCCTGAACCCCTGAGATACGAGGGGAGGAACTCATCCAGGTCACAGCTGTGATACAGCTCCCCACCATCTCTCTTTCTCTCTCTCCTTCTCCATCTCTGTCCTTCTCCTTCGTTCTCCCACTCCTCTCTAAACAGCTTACATTTTCTCTTACATTTTCTCTGTATTTCCTCCTAAGAATTCTCTCATCTCATGCGTACAGCTATCAGTTTTAGACTCTTGTAAGAACCACTGTTGGTTTTCTCGTCCTTTGCTACATTAAAGGTTTTGGACGATGTGTCCAAAAGGACTCATTCTCCGATCTGCAAATCAGACTCAATTCTCATGCGGCAGTCGATGTGCATGACGTTTAAAAATTGATTAGATCAATCTGGTCAGGTTTGATAGCCAGCTTTCCTGTAGACTTAAACTAGAGCTACAAGGCTGACAGACCCTTATACTTGATATAGCTTAAACTATTATTATCTAAATTCCAGTTTTATTTGTTAGTTAAATAACCATGCACAGTATGACATGAAATACTTTATCGCCTGTCCATGTAAAATATGTAATCGATGAGAATAAAAATATACCAATAATAGAATTACAAAAAAATGTAAACTTACTATACGCATTTCTGCCTGTGTAGTAAATTCAAATTTTATTATTTTCATTCATTATTAATAGTTTGTCTTGTTTAAAAGGACAAAACTACATGAAAAATATTAAAACGTTTAGACTTTTTACATTCAAATGTATTACTTTTAAATTCTTTGAAAAAAAAAATTATTTTTAAGTTTTTATTCTTAAGTTTAATACTGCGGAACATGGTAAATTTCCCACTGGGATGAATAAAGTATCTGTCAATCTATCTATCTATCTGTCTGTCTGTCTGTCTGTCTGTCTGTCAGTCTGTCTATTATTATTATTATTATTATTATTATTATTATTATTATTATAATTATTATTATTATTATTATTATTATTATTAAGATTCAATCTTGTGACACAGGGACTGCCTTTCGGGAGTCCCATCCTTACTGTCCTAGTAACTCTTTTCCTTCCACACATATTTTTCCAGTGCCATGCTTAGATTCCTCTTCTCCGTTCACTTCTCTTCATCTGTCACCTGGCTCACTTTCTCTAAAAATTCCAGCTCTCACATATATTCAGTCATGTGCTTAGTGTGCTCGTGTCATCTCACTAAGCTACCTCCAATGCATCAGCATTTACAAGCTATTCTCCCGTATTTAAAGTCCCAATCTCTAGTAACCAGTGGGCATTTCTACTACAAGTTGCCATAGTAATATCTTATATATCAGTGGGTGTTGCAACTCGAATTCCAAATCAGTTTTCGTGCCACTAAATTGAATCATTCTGGATGGAGTTTTGGTGTTTGTGTATTAAATTCAGCAGTGTATCTGCATCATATCATACGAGATGAAGTAGAAGCATTGTGCGCTTTACAGACTTCACTCCCATTGGTAGTCGCTGCATCGAGTCACCTTGTATTTGCATACAGTATAACTTTGTCATGTTGCTGGACACACCCACCTTTAGTCTCAAAAATCTCAACGCAGGACGTTCATCACAGCTCTCATGTGTGCACTGTGTCATTATCTACTACTGAAATTAGATTTTAATGATTTTTGTGTCATACTAGCTTTGGCTCGGGCGGTATTAATTCTTCCCTGATTGTGATTTACTGAACTAAAAGGTCACAATTATAATTTAATCCTCCAGACAGCATAAAAGAAGATAGAATTCCACTGTTTCAGGTTTAGGGAGAGTAGAGGAGGGAATAATAATATTACCAGCTGTGTAGTCAGGAACTGCTTACTGTATAAAAACATAACAATGGATTTGTTCTTCATTATGACCGTTTCTTCTCTTAAGTTTTTTTTTTATTCTTGCCAGAGATTTGACTTTATGTGTGTGCCAGTAGAATTATTTTACTCTGATGTGTGTTTTGCCCCTGGCTATAGACTCTTAACTACACTTCTTGAATTCGCTGAATAAACACACTTGTTTCCTGCCTCTCACATATGTTCCTAACCCTAACCCTAACCCTAACCCTTTTTACCAGTACTCCGGTGTTCCGTTCAGATGGTGGAATGGAAATCTTCTAATCAGACATTTTCAATCAGTATAAACAATTGAATTATTTTCTGGTTGCATGTCTGATATAAAATGTTTCAGGCCTCTGTTGGCTTTCAGTGTGAGACGTGCGTTTTTCCCGCTGTTGATAGCCTTACACAGCATTTTAGTTGTAGATAAATCCCTTCACATTTTAGATGCTTATAAACAAAAAATTGGGACATATCAGAAAGCAGAAATGGATTTGATATAATCATTTACTGTGAAGAGAGAAACATTAGAAACCATTGTTCTAAGCACAATACTAAATGTGCTTATATAATTATCCTTGTTCTTTATGTATCACTGTCCACAAGGATTCTTTACAATAAAATTCCAGTCCTTGTCATTTCTATTTTATCTTTAGGTTGATGAAAAACATGATAGATACTCTTTCAGCCAGGGTGATCAGACATTATTCAGGAAATGTAAATGAGGATGCCACAGTGGGCAGAGGGTATCAGGTGTGAGTGGAAGTGTGTTTGTTTGGGTGTATCAATCATCCTTTGGTGGTGATGGTGGTGGTGTTGGTTTTGGTGATGGTGATATTTGGGTTATATTTCCAAAATTTAACAATAGATCATAAATACAATTCAAAATTGCTCCACAGCAACATGTTAAATTTCTTTTCCTGAACAGGTTTAAAGTACTTTTCATCAAACCAAAAACATTTTTTTAGCTTTTCTAGTGCTTAAATTTGAAAAAGCACTTCTAGCATCTTATGCATCTCAATGTCCTCTGTTGGAGCTTCGGGCGATATTCCGAGGTTGCTTTAACTGGTTTAAAAAGATTTTGAAGGACAGTGCAGACATCCACTACAGGAGAACAAGCTTTCATCATTACATTATTCCACAGTTGGAGTTGAAGCCATTTAACTGTTGTGATAAATTATATGACAAAATTTCATTCCTGACAACTTATTTCATTGTTGAGTAGGATTCTTACTATGTGATATCTGTAGTCTTAAATCTTTGAGATGATGCCAATTAAATCATGTTCATATTCTGTAGCAGTTACATTGAAGTGATTTTATTCAAGGTTTTTTTTTAATTCTTATACAATGCTTTTATGATGCAATAACATAATATTCTGCCACTTGTACCAATAATCACATTCTGAGATTTCACTCGACTGCAAATAATGTAGTTTTGGCATTTTTAGTATACTTAAATATAATAATACATTTATCTAGTATTTCAGATTAGAATATTATACAGTAATTACAAATCTGCTGCTGAGGATGGCTTCACATGAACAACCTGGAGATACATGGGACTGTAGTGAATAGTTCAAATTGGTGGCTTTGAACTGCTTGTTGCCGTGGTCAGTTTTGCGTCCGTCTCAGTCAGTGAACATTCGATGGTTTCAGCAAGAAGATATTTATGTTAAAACGATAATTAATTCAGAAATAATGCTAATGCTGATGCTCATACTGAGGTTTCTCAAAAGCACCTTGACTATACGTTGTACACACTCTCTGCTGTCACCCAGATGAGAGGTCCCCTTTTGAGTCTAGTTCCTCTCAAGGTTTCTTCCTCATATCATCTTCTCAGGGTTCTCCATTTTTCTTCCCCTGTCCAAAGACATGTGTGGTACGCCGATTGGCATCATCTCTAGATTGTCATTGGTGTGTGTGTGAAGTTTGTAGTTGGATGAATTGATCTTAAATTACAATTAAATTATTTGTTGCATTTTATTGTCTTTTGTATATATGTATGTATATATTTGTTGTATTTTGCGTAGATGAGAATCTACAGTGGGGGACACGGTGGCTTAGTGGTTAGCACGTTTGCCTCACACCTCCAGGGTTGGGGGTTCGATTCCTGCCTCTGCCTTGTGTGTGTGGAGATTGCATGTTCTCCCCGTGCCTTGGGGGTTTCCTCCGGGTACTCCGGTTTCCTCCACCGGTCCAAAGACATGCATGGTAGTTTGATTGGCATCTCTGGAAAAATTGTCCGTAGTGTGTGATTGCATGAGTGAATGAGAGTGTGTGTGCCCTGCGATGTGTTGGCACTCTGTCCAGGGTGTATCCTGCCTTGATGCCCGATGACGCCTGAGATAGGCACAGGCTCCCCGTGACCCGAGATAGTTCAGATAAGCGGTAGAAAATGAGTGAGTGAGTGAGTGAGTGAGTGAGAATCTACAGATTAAAGCAGTCTTTAGTCACAAAACTAAAGAGCTGTCTTGATGTCAGGGTCTATCGTTCAACTGTATTATACATTTTCATGAATTATTTAGTGTTATATTGGTTGTTAAATAAAAATATTACAGAAACCATCGATTTTCTGAAGCTTTGTGTAGTGATTTGCCATAAGATTGTTAGCAAAGCCCTTACAGCATACGGTACCCTTAGAAGTTTTTACACATTTATCGTGAGGTTTAACCGCTGTTCCCTCAACCAAAATGTTAAATTAGTGAATTTTAGCATATTAATAATGAAAAAATCAAAATAATGAACAGTTAAAATGTATCTATCTTTCTAAATGCGATCTAAATATACACTAATACTTGTTTGCACGTTTTTTGCCTTTATAACCATTCTGAACAGCTTTTTAGTCAGTCTTCTTCAGATCAGTCTGTATGATAGGATAATATTTTTCTCAATGATTCTGACTATGATCCCAAATCCCTCAAATGATCCATTCTGTCGATAAAGTGAGGTTTTGTCCATATGAGGACGCTTAACAAATGTAAATAGCATGAGTCAGCAGAAACTGCAGAGTCGGCTACTACAGCTGCCTCGTGTTTTTTTTTTTTTGTTTATTTTTTTTATGACAGATATACAGGAACACCTGCACTTATAGCAGTTGAACTAGGCAATTAAATCTCAACCCAGGAAACAAAAATACTTTCACTACACGGAAACCACTTTTGTGCCATCATTAAAATGGAGTAGCTTGCAGTGCTGA
>NC_083473.1:6720971-6745971 GCF_030014155.1 Tachysurus vachellii | reverse complement strand
GAGAATTTCCGGAATTATTGTATTAAAAGCCGAAATGAAGTCGACAAACAGAATCCGGGCGTATGTCCCTGGGCAGTCAAGGTGATGCAGAATGTAGTGCAGCCCAATGTTGACTGCATTGGCCACTGATCTGTTTGCTCGGTAGGTATCATAATGATAACTACACACTAAACCAACAGATTTTCAATTACACTGTTGGAATCTGTGCTTAGCTTGACTTAACACTAACGATTTCTCTGCAGAAAAAAAGCTGCCTGTCGTTATGCCATCTGCTGGCTACTAGCTAACCACTGCATTAAGCAGGTATGTGACATCCTCTGGTGTGTAGACTTACACTACTGTACATTCAGTCCACCTGACCTGCAAGGTCATCTGCTTCTGTAAGGACACCTTTCAGACATTTCTCTTTATCACCATTTTTCTGAAGCATGTGATGGTGTTCGGAAGGATTCAGTCTATTTTATTGCCCCACTGATAAATCGGCCAAGCTGTAATACTTCCCAGTGTTGATTGGTTAGACACGCAACATGAATTGACTTGAAAATACCCAATATCTCAATTATTATCAGCTGAAACACTTTTTCCGGTATTAAAACACCAAAATGATAAATGTTTATGGGGCATTTAAAAATAATTAGAATAGGAAATGGAGGGAATGTGATGCTAAATTCAGAAACAGTAAGGCCAAGATGACCTCAACCAATACTAATTATCAATCAACATAAAGGTTTATGTGTCATGATTAGAGAAGCTGAGACATGCACACAAAGATTTGTGTTGGAAATATAAATTTTAGGAAATGTTCTGGTTTAGAAATTGTTTCTGGTTACAATGAATTTGCCATGTTTGAGCATAGTATCATCCATCCAATGTCGCGAGTATAATTCCCTGTCTGTTCCACTTCTCATCCTCTTCCCTTTTCGCATATTGTCTTACTCCATTTTTCATATCTACCCATTAGAAAGCTGGTTCAGGTGGCAGCACAGGCTTTTCTATGATGTGTAGTCAAGAGACAATGGCAGTACACATTCTCTCTCTCTCTCTCTCTCTCTCTCTCTCTCTCTCAGAATACAGTATTCCAAACACAGTGCCTTACATTCACTCCCCCTTACACTTTTCCACATTTTATAGCTTAACAATTTAGACAGATAGATAGCTAGATAGATAGCTAGATAGATAGATAGATAGATAGATAGATAGATAGATAGATAGATGCATACGTTCCCAAAAGGTCTCAGAGTCTGTTAGATCTAAACAACGAATCTGACAGAGGTCACAATGAGAATGGGAATATTAGGCAAAGATATGTCAAAGATACATATCTTTTCAAACAAATGGCAAAAATGATAATAAAGTCAATTTCAGTTCCAGGTTGTAAGATTACACAAATTTAAAACATTTAAACAATGAAGAGAGGGAAGGTGTAAATACTGATGCATTTACAATCCAAACACTTACAACACTTTCTGAAAGACGCATAAACAGAAATATAAATTCAACGACCTACACACTCAAGCTGAGCATTATTTGATGCATCCCTTTGCCACAGCAGCGTTATAGCCTTCTATTAATAACATCCCTGTACTTTCTGTTTATTTTCGGTCTTTGTGTTCAATAATATAATTTTATAAAAATATCATAATTTTTCCCGACAACACTCCATTTTAATTGCAAGAACTAAAAACTTAATATTGCTGCAACAACTTAGGCACATATTTTGAATTATAATGGCAGTGAAGAAAGCACAATTAATATTAGCAATATTAGCCTCAGCGCTCCATTGGAAGAACAAAAATGGAAATGGTCCATACTTAAACAGCTCATGAATGTGAGCTTCCACTACAAGAAGACTAACCCAGTATATTTCCTGTTAATTTCCTGACAATCTGAAGAAAATTCTGAGTTTGAGAAACAACACAAAATCATTAGGATTATCAATGTTTCACTCAAATACGCGGAAAAAGAATTTTTCACTCCGAAAAAAAAAAATATTTTTAAAAGATTCTGCAAAACAGAAAACAATAATTCAGCTACATAGAAAATTATTAACTAGGTAGAACTCATAGGTGTTTTATACAGTTGATCTGTAATGATAAAAACAACATGAAATCATTAGGAATATCAAAGTTTCATGCAAATATGTTGGTGAATTCAAAAAGATTCCATACAACAAACTAATGACAATAAAGCCTTAGAAGCTGTAGGCAAACTGAATGTTCCTCATTTCATGAACTCAAAACTTGATAAAAATCTTTTGATCATCAGATTTGGTAAATACCACAGAAATAACCACACAGTGTCAGTATCCTATTAGTATTTATTAGCATTGGCTGATGAATGAAGTACGTTGTCGTTGTACTAACCGTTCGATCTAAATTTCTTTCTTAAACCTCTTTCTATCTTTCAAAACATTTTATCATTTTTGGAAAAACCTGTGCCTCCTAGACATTTCTGACCCATGACAACAATTGAAGCTAACAATAAATTAAGGTAGCTAACATTTCAACAATTGACATTTTGTAAGATTAGCTTATTTTGCTAGCAGCCTTAAAACTGTAAAATCTAGTTAACATTTGCTAACTTTATCAAAATTGCTTTGTAAAGTTAGCAAAATACATAGGTTTAGCACAGCCTACAACATAGCCAAAGGTAAAAAAAAAAGTTGACCAAGATCTGGCCAAGCAATAAAGTCATATCCTGCCCTGTTGGTGTCAAACTGAACACAAACAATAGTAAGATCAAGCACCAAATTTGGTTAGCTAATAGGATGCTATTCCAGGTAGAATGTAGTTGTTTCAGGTAATGTTACAGTATAAAAGCTTGTTTTGTTTAACGCTGCACATAAACATACACTGTGTCGAACACCAGGCAAACCGTGACAACAATAGGCTATTTTTTTCTTCTTAAAAGCAGCATGAGCAACGCTATGCAGTCACCATAGTAAGGATGCCATATTTATAAATACTGAAAAACACATTTTAGTGGAAATGGCAAAATGTAACTGTTTGTAAGACTATTTTCTGCAAAAGTGCAAATCTGCTGATTGATTTAAAGTCTTTTACATTAATTGCCGGTCCGTCGTCATTGTATGTGCTGACATGGAGAACGTGCTATGACACAGTCTTATGGAATTCAGCCAGGATTTTATTGAGCTCATCGTAAACACTCTGACATGTAATAGTAATCTTCATTAAAAATGCTTCGGGAGAAAGATTTTAGAGCTAGCATATGCCATAATATGATTATTTCATGCTGAATAGCATATGTTGCTGCACTATTTTGGTCGGCCACGGTCCCTCTGTGAGGGATAGCCCATTTAGAGTGGATTCCAAATGATACCCCTCCTGTTTCTCTCTCTCTCTTTCTCTCTCTCTCTCTTTCGTTCTCGTTTCCCTTCTGGCCGCTCGTTGACTGCCAACAGCCTCCCCGATGCCACAATGCCTTCTTTAAATATAATGATATTAATATTACCAATGACTAATTCCATTACAGTGACTCAACACAGGCAATATGACAAAAATGCGAGCACTTAAAGGCTTGTTAAAATGTGTAGCTCTGCATTTCATACACACACACAGAGCAAAACAAAGCAGATTACATCCAGTTACATATTCATTATATCTAGCTAAGGCATGTAAGACTCCCGAAACTGTACTTAGACTATTTTTATGATATTTTTGTTTTGGCTGATGTCACTACAGGAATGATTAGGAAGCCTATTTAAGGTACTAGACTTTAACTAGGGTGGATATCCTCTGTATATCAAGCCCACAAGCATCTCATAGTCTATCAGCTGTCAGACAGCATCTCTCAGGATAAGCGAGAGGGTCACGAGAAAAAGCCTGAGATCGATCTGTACGGTGAAAAGCGCTACTCTAAGATTGTAATGCAATGAAATAAAAGGAAATTACATGGATAAGATTAACCAGTTCTACCTTTAGGTCGTCCTTTGGCTGCTGTCATCATCAAACTGGCCAGGAAAAAGGTTTCATTGGAATGAAATGATGCTGATCTCCCACTCTATCTCCTTCTCTATCTCCTTCTCTTTCTTTCTCTCTCTCTAGCTCTACAGATCTCTCTCTTTCTCCCTCTCTGTAGCAATTCACGCATTCACCACTAGCAGAAAGATGGTCTGAAGCTCATTAGCCAGCCTCCAGCCTCCAGCCTCCAACCTATCAGCCTATCAGGGTGCGCCAAAAACGGACGGCAAATGGTCCATGGAACATCACATCACTGATCCGAATAACAGCACGATAGTTATGCTGCAACAAATAATAAGAATAAGAAGAATAAGAAGCAGATCGGGGTCGTTTTTGTAAAGCTTGAGCATGTGTGATGACAAAGACAGCCGAGCCCACAATTTGTAGATGCAATTGATCGTTTAATGACAGATGGGGACGCGAAGGCGCACGCACACACACTCACACACACACATATACACACACACACAAATAATAATAATAAAAAATAAAAACATCCGGCTGAAATGTGCGCGCGCACGCACTTACATTTGATGACCCTGTCGGTGGGGTTTAGACCCATGACTGCGTTGGACATGTTCATGGGGCTGTGATGCTTTAGGAGGGAAGCGCGGGCCACAGCAGCATCACTCGGTGCGGCACCGCTCCGTTCACCGGAGGAGGAGGAGGAGGAGGAGGAGGATGAAGTAGGGTAGGGAGGCGCACGGACGCGGCTCTGTCGCAAAGATCACGCAGGAATAGACGCGCGCGCGCGCACTGACGGACGGACGGACGGACAGACGGATGCTGAAAGATACCGGGGTCTCCTGACTACCTCTTCCGCTCTCTTAGGGCTTTCCTCGGCTTCCTCGACACGGAGTTTCTGCACCACCCCGGCATGATGGCGGAGGCAGGGACGCCCACACAAGCCGATCCCGTGCAATCACGTGCTGCCATCCAGTGGAAGATACGCACACGGTCGTGAAGCGGTGTGCAGGGGGTTCCCTAGTGTCTGGTTCAATCCATTATACCTCCTTCAACTTCTACTTGAACTGTATATTCTTATGTGCATCACCATTTTATATCATAATAAATGTATAATAATTTTTGGAAAAAAGATTTGCTGTCATTTGATACCATTGTTTATCATTTATTTGTTAGTTAATTATTATTATAGTTAATCTATCTATCTATCTATCTATCTATTTATCTATCTATCTATCTATCTATCTATCTATCTATCTATCTATCTATCTATCTATCTATCTATCCATCTATCTACAATAAATGTTAATGTTAATATGGTAGGTTTGTCTTATGTCCACTTTTATTATGAACATAAACATAAAATTTAACAACTTGGTTGTATAAGTGTACACACCCCTAAACTAATACTTGTTAAGGAAGCATCTTTTTATTTTATTACACCACTCAGTCTTTTTATGTAGGAGTCTATAAGCATGGCAAAATTGTCCCACTCTTTCTTGCAAAAACATGCAAGATCCATCAGATTACACTAGTATATCTTGCACACAACCTGCTTTAGGTCACCTTAAAGGTTTTTAGTTGTGTTCATATCTGAGATTCAAAAAACCATCTTTGTTAGTTTAAGCCATTCCTTTGGTGATTTGCTCCAGTTGTGGCTGAAGAAAACAGCTGTAAATCATGATGCTTCCACCACCATGCTACACCATGGGTATGTTGTTCTTCTGGTGATATTCTTTTACTATTTTTGCACCTTTTAGTTTTGTGGAATTATTATACCTTTTGGAATTAGTCCACATTTTGCCACATGGTTTGGGGTGACTTAAGTTTGTTTTTCTGATAAAGCCACCCTCAAAAGCCATCAATACTTGTCAGATATCTATGCTAAACCGTTAATGTTGCTGTAAGTTTTTATTTCATCACGCTGTACACTTTGTGATTTCCATATATTGGAGATGTCACTGTGCTGCTTTATTTGTTGAGGGTTCCATGGTTTGTTGTTCATTCTATGTTCATCACGTTTTATGAATTCTTTTATACCCCACATCTGATCGATAATGTTTGACAGGAGAGATACCATGCATACTTTGTAAGATCTTTATGTACCATGTTTATTGTGAGATTAATCAGATTAATTTCTGTCTGTATATTTGTCTGTATGTCTGCCGGTCTATCCAACTGTCTGGCTGTCTGTTGATCTGCCATTCTATATGATATTTACAGTACACTATCAATGATGTCAAGCATTATTGTTGATATTTTCCAATGCAAATCATACATTGTTGAAGAAATATAGCCAGGTTGAAGAACATGAGCTGAATTTGTTCATTTTGTGCAAAAGAAAGGTCAATTACTGTATTTGCTGCTCATAGTACCTACTTACAGCACTACAGTGATATAATTGAAATAGCTGATTCATTATGATTCATATAATTCAATAATGATTCATTAAGTTTGTGGAGCTTCCCAGATCAGAATAAAGCAGAAATCATTAAACCCAGACACTGCACACATTAATATCCTAATGACTGATAATACCATATGATGAATGCCTTATCTATTTAGTCACAAAAAAAAATCCCAACGGTTTCATTTGAGATTATTAAGACAGAAACATGACAGTGGATCCTTTCTGTGATGTAAATCATTGATAGTATACTGTAAATATCATACAGAAATCAGCAATCAGGTCTGCACTGAGTTCGGAGTTTACGATGACCCATTAGTTCCTCAGGAGCTCTCGGTTGCACTATTATAAACTGTTGTATTAAGGACATTATTTACACACATTTACACTATTTCCTGTCCTGTGTCACCCAAATGATGATGGGTTTCCTTCAGAGACTGGTTCCTCTCAAGGTTTCTTCCTCATGTCCTCTCAGGGAGTTTTTCATTGCTGCCGTCGCTTCCGGCTTGCTCAATAGGGATAGGGATCGATATATAGTATTTTAAATTTTAAGTTAATATTTTTAAATTCATTTTAAACTTAATTTGTATATATTCATTTATTTATTGTTACCCTTATTTCTTCTTCTTCTTCTTCTTCTTCTATTTATTTCTTTCTCTCTCTTCTGTTTTCATACTTCTGTAAAGCTGCTTTGAGACAATGGGAGATTGATAGAATAAATTGAACAAATAAATTGAATTGTAAATGTAAAATTTGTCTCAGAGCCTCTATACTAATAATCATCAGATTGATTCTGACCATTGTGCTTTTATGACTCTGTGAATGATGTATTTTTATGACATTGGGTGTTTGTAATGCCTAATGGACCCAAATCTGATAACACGTCCTATCTCATTTTCATTAAGGACACTAGATTAAGAAATAAAGCGCTCAGCCAAGCAACTCCTACTCTTTCATCCAGCCTTGGCGAGATTCTCACTTTGTATCGCGATACGACAAACTCACGATATCCCTCCGCCTTGGCTCAACTTCTCATAAGAGGTGTTTTCGTGAAACTGCGAAAAATCCGGAAACCGGAAGATCGTAGTTTAACTGTTTGGCTATAAATATATCACATCCCCGAATAAAAACAACAACCGTAAAGCTTTCCCAATTGTCCTTTATCTCAATTCGAATGAATACATTAAACACGATTTATCTCTCCGTCGAATAAACTGGGACTGATGAAAGCACGAACGCCATTTTGGCTCAAACGCATACGACATCTTTAACGTACATGGAACTGCACATTCGGCCATTTTGGATCTAGTCTTGAACTAGTTGCATTCATTTCTACAGCGGTTAAGTTACCTAAGAACTGGCTAACTGTCAAACAGAGATAAAGCCACCTATATGTGCGCACTACCTAGTGGATGACATAGTGTAATCATGCGGACTAGGTGGTGCCCTAGAGGATCGACACGGCGCTAATTTGAGCAGCGCGTAGGCGGAGGAGTTCCCATTTGAGCGGCTATAATGTGTGTGATTCGGTCGCGGCGGCCGCTGCAGGAGGAAGGAGCGTTTTAGCCTCTCTCTCTCTCTCGCTCACTCACTCACTCTGAGTGCTGCTATAATACCTTTCAGTTTCGCCTTTAAAAAAACCCATCATCGACCGGGTTCCGTCATCTCCGATCACATTTGGTAGAAGACTTCACCCTTGCCTGGTGTTGGCTGGCGCTCAGAATCGAAAGGAGAATTTACAGACGATTGTAAAAGACAAATAACCGAGTGCGCTTTTCACTGACAGCAGCAGCACAACAATGGCACTGAAGAGAATTCATAAGGTAAGGGGGAAGGAAGTGAGGCCTCCGTTTCGCACTTCGACTTTCTCACCCCATCCACGTCGATTCACGTCGTGTCTACGTGATGTTTGACTTTAAAAACGTTTTAGAAATGTTCACACGGCGCCTTTTTTATAAACATCTCGAGACAAAATATAAACCGATCTCCGGCTAGTTTCGCTCTAACGCATCGTGTTGTAACGCTCGCTAGCTAGGTGTCGTGTAGCTAATCTTGTTATTAATAAAAAAAATTACAATTATATATATAATCAGGCTGACAGACATAATAAACGACGCGTTATTCGTGTTTACGTAGTCGAACAATCGGAAATAGATAGATATAGAGATATATGGATGCATAGATATCTATTGAAAGCTAAACTAGCCGGCACGACTTGTGTGCTTTTGCTAAGCTAACTAGCTCCGCTAATCACCAGGCCCGCTTTAAAGTTCCTTCTAATCATAAAACGTGACTTTTAGCTAACGAATAAAACCTCAACATATTACACGAATATTACATTTCCGTCCCTAAGAGACGGCTAAGTCAGCTAGCTAGGTGGCTAGTTTTTTCCTTGCTAACGTAGCAGGAATTTAGCAACTAGCTGACTAGTAAAGGCGTCAGCGCTAAAGTACTGATTACAGTCGGTTTCTGTGTCGTTGGGAATCTTTTATATGCTCGGTTTTATCTGATGTTAATTCAATAAGCCCAGTGCTGAAAGTTTTGGCACCCTTTAGCTTATTCACCCTTCTGCTTCTGTTCATGCTAACGTTATGCTAAAGTTTATGCAACGCGGCTTATAAAAGCTTACTCACATCACAAATATTCAACTTCACACCCTGAATTAAACTTCTTCCTCACGTTTAACCTGAGAAATTTCCGTTCTGGTGATGATTTTACTTCAGCTACATCACTGTTAAGTCACTTTTGATATCCGATCCTACATTTTTATCTGAAGTTTTTTTTCTTCTAATCTTTGTTTCTGTCTCTTTCGATTTCACTTGGTGTGTGAGAGAGAAACGTTGATCTATTTATTTTCACCTCGTCCTGTTGTTTCGGTTTCCAAGTTTGAGATCTAACTAATGTCCTGTCAGGTTAGAAACACAACCTGTAGTTTACTAGCGTTAGTTCTTGGTGTTCAGGTTGGTTCGATATTATCGGTTTGTCTTACGTGTATTACGGTAATTAACAACTGAGGAGAAAACTAACCTTAAGGCCTTCACTGTGTAGACAACACAGTTTTGCTCACAGGAGCACACAACTAATTCACAGGACACCGTGAGTACAAATTTAGTTTACAAACAGAACACAATATTAAATAGCAATATTTTACTCTGTCAAGACTAAAATATTTTGCCTGCTTATTGACTTGGTCTTGAAGTGTCACTAAAAAATAATAAAAAGGAGAAACTCTCCAAGGACATAAAGCTCAGTCACCCAATTATTCTTGTTTCTTAGTGAGACTTATTTTATTTATTTGAGAATTTTCTCTTTTTAAAATCTCAAACTGTCAGAATTTATCACCCAGACAGGTTGAAAGGAAAATTGTCACTTTTGAGACAGCAAGGTGTTGACGCCGCACAGCGTGCTAGTCTGTAAGTGATCTGGCTTTCTCACATCAGTGCAATCCAACGTGTTCATGTTTTCCCTGGTTTGCTTTGATTTTAGTAGCCAGAGATTATGGTTTTGGTTCAGTTCTTGTTAAGAGTGTGACGTGTCGGATAGGAGTTACGTGTAATGAAGTTAGAAACATGCTATCAGCGTGACGTGTTTACAGCAGTAACGGATGGCAAGGCCGAAGGGTTTCCAGCACCGTTGTGTCCACTGTTTGTGGTGTAGAAACCGTTGTTGATTTATAGGGAGTCCAGAAAGTTGACAAACCCAGTCTTTTTTTTTTTTTTTTTTTTTTTTTCTCTATATTTTTTGACCACCAAATAAACAGAAGTAGCAAGAACCACTGGAGTAAAGAAATTAGATGGTAATAGACACAAATACAGCAACGTTTTATTCAGTACTTTGGAAAAAGCCACTTTGAACAGTTCAATTGTTCACCTCTGTAACCCATACCTGAACATATGATATGATCCTGCGTTCATATCCTAGTTGTTCCTTTCCAGCCTTTCAGACCACACGCTCTGATTTTTCCTCGTGCCATTTTTGTATTTTAAGGTACAACTTGTCCGAGCTTCCTTTCAGGAGTAGAAACACGACCTGTAGTTAAGTGTTGTGTGGACATGATAATTTTCAGTATACGGATTACAGTAATATCTGATAGAAAAACCATGCAGCGGTCAAAAAAAGAAAGGTTGTCATCGTTCTATTTTATAACCGTGTAGACAAAATGGTTTAAACACCCAGGAACACCTTGAACTGTAAACTAGGAGATATATCCTGTAATCTTAAATACATGGTGTCAAGCAAAAGACTGTTAATTGACTTAGATTTATTTACACCAACATCTCTACTCTTCAGTTTCCATAAACAGCTTAGACACCCAGATTATTTTAAATAATGTCTTATCAAGTTGATTTTAAGAGATTTTAGATTTTAGCAGAGATTTGCTTGATGAGACACACTGACATGCTTGTGTTAGCATGTTGAATTACAAACTGAAATCACTGCATGGAATTTGCAAGGGAGTTTATCCTGTTTTATAGTATTGAACTTTAGATACTTAGGCTTTTAAGCATTTAGGCCAATAACTATCTGTATTGATGCCTCATGCCATCATCTTTATTGGTAAAGCTGAGGACACCTGGCTTGCTTAATTCAGCCCCCACACACCTTTCAGCCATTATAATAAAGCCACTGACAGGTGAAGTCAATCTCATTGATTATCTTGTTACATTGGCACCTGTCAAGGTGTGGGGATTATTATTCAGTAAGAGAACCAGACAGTTAGGGATGTGCCTGTGTGGGCGCAGGAGAAAGAGGCAAGAGACTTTGACATGGGTCAGATTGTGATGCTTAGACAACTGGCTCATAGCTTCTCCGAACCTCAGGTCTTGTGGGGTTTTCCAATATGCTGGGGTCCAAATTTACCAAAAGTGGTCAGGAAGGACAACCAGTGAAAGGGTCATGGCCACATCATTGACGGGCATGGGTGTGAAGGCTAGCCCTTCTGGTACGATTCTACAGAAGAGCAGCTGTAGCACAAATTGGTAAATGTTCATGCCGGCTCTGTTTAGAAGGTGTCAGAACAATGCTGTGTTTGGGCCTAAATACCCACAGACCAATCAGTTTTCATGCTGACCCCCGTTTACTGAACATTTGTTGGCATGGTGGACACAAAAATCTGATCCACAGAGGCCCCGCCTTGTCAACTTGTAGGACTCCAAGGATCTTCTGTTAACCTCCTGTTGCTGTGTACCACAACTCACTCTGAGATCTTTGAGTCCAATGACTTAATTGTTCAGAGCTGTTTTGGTGGCACAAGAGGGACCTACAAAATATTAAGCAGGTGGTTTAATGTTGTGTGTGTGTGTGTGTGTGTGTACATATACATACAGGTCAGCTGAAAGTTTGAACACACAAAACATAAACTTGATGTCGTGGTTGACAGTTAACGTTAAATCATCTTAAAGATTCAGTACTGCTTTTTTTGCCTTTTAAATAAACATCAGAAAAGGATAAGAGACCTTAACATTTCATTACAGAATTACCATCACATTGCTCAGCACTGATGTAAACACGTCACCCTTAACACACAGCAGCAGTTCTCCCGGTCCTACAGAAAGCCCGGGTTCTCTGGAGTGCACAGATAATCAACATGGTTTTATTTTCACTATTCAGAATTCATATTTGTTAAAACACTAAAAATGGGAAATGTAATTTCTTTTTTTTTTTTCTTTTTTTTTTTTAGCCACCCATCTGTCCTGATGCGTATTGTGTAGCATAGATATGCTCTGATAACCACTGTGTATATATTTTGTGTCGCCTGCAAATGTTATTCAAACCAGATTACAAGAAGGTGGTTTAAAAAAGAGTTAATATTCAATCATATGTTTCCTTAATTAAAGTAGGTTTTTATAAAGTTGTAGCCAACAGATCAGTTTTTTAAATGTACTGCTGATATACTGGATTTGTTATTCCAAATCCAGTATATCCAGAAAATCATCACTGCATGCTTGTTTTATAAGATGTTTTTAACGTGTTTTGTTTTATGCATGCAGTTCTGTCTGACACATTTGCATATATGGCTTTGTTAATATATACATAGATGCATATGTTTAAAGCTTTTGTAAATGTGAAAAGCCTGAGGCCTTGTGTTACGTATGGTGAATGTTTTTGCTTACACAGCAGTGTGGGGTTTTTGAGGGGGGTTTAAATACAGAAAACACGAGGAATATAAGGCACTGTGACCTGGCGTCTATTAGCACATCTAAAGCATACTAGTTATATAAAAGTGTTCAGAAGCATCACACTCAACAAATCCAATGTGGTGTAGTTATTATATTATACAGTGGGATGAATGTCAGAACACTCAGTTAAAAAAACTTCATGTTAAATTAAGTTGATGGTGACGCTAGACTTTCTTTGTGTCTGCCTCTTTGCTGAAACTTCCTCTGCATTATGAATGAACTATTTAAGAAGTTAAGGGTGTGTGTGTCTGTGTTTGTGTTGAAGGAGCTGCACGATTTGGGCCGTGATCCCCCTGCCCAGTGCTCAGCAGGACCAGTAGGGGATGACAGTAAGTACCAGTCGGTTATCTCTAACCTTGTCTTAGTCACTTTTTCAACCAGACTTTACATGGAAAGTAGAGTTTGTTCCATCCGTGTTTCGTATCTGTTAAGACTTTGGCGTGGTGCATGTGCACAGCTGCTCTGCCTCTAAACAAACTTGTCAATGAGGTGCATGCTGCGACTAGGCAGTATAGCGATAGTCGTTCCATTATCAGCATCCTTCACGGCTTGTTCTAATGTCAGGTTTTTATCTGTCAAGCGTAATGTTTCGTTCAACTCTTTACAAAAGTAATGTGTAATACAATGTGAAATCTTTTTTTTGATGTATAAAATTATTTGACGTATACAAATGTTGGGGATTCTAAGTAAATGTTTAAGTTTTTCAACCTGTTTTCTGAGCTAATCCTTTTAGGCCCTGGATTGACAGTGGGTTAGTGGTTGGAGAAATAATTGTGATGGTTTTTTTTTTTTTTTTTTTTTTTTTTTTTTGTAAGCAGTGATGTAAAATCGAATCATGATTCAGTTTGATTCACTGAATTAGGAAGGTGGTCAATTTGATTCACTGAACGGTGGTGGGAAGATTCCCACCACCGTTCAGCTTAATGTCCTGATATCCTCCAATTCTGGGTGTGTCATCCTGGCTGGAGCTTAACATGTTACACTTCTCATTAGCAGTGTAAAGTTACGAGTAGGATTTTCCTTCTCTGACATGTCCTTGGTGTTCAGGTTTTGTCACAGCAGTTCTGTCTGACACATTTGCATATATGGCTTTGTTAATTATAAGCGAATTTTGTTTGAATAAACCTTTTGGCCTTTTTGACTCCCATTTGAATTCACATTCTTGTCATTTTTTTCTCATGCAGTGTTTCACTGGCAGGCCACAATAATGGGACCAGTAAGTACATTTTCAGTTTTGTTTTGCAGTCCAGGATTTTGTCATTGCACAATCATAATCCGTCATTTGTGTGTGTATGTATTTACATGTACACATTTTCCTCTTTTTCTACAGAATGACAGTCCTTATCAGGGTGGCGTGTTCTTTTTGACCATTCACTTCCCCACAGATTACCCCTTCAAACCGCCAAAGGTCAGTTTCTTTCCTTCTGGAAATCACTTGCTGAGTGTGTGGTGTTACACGCTGCTGAATAGTCTCTGTGAGGCCACAATGAGGAAGTGCTTTTCAACATATCCTCATTCAAATGAGCTCGCTCTCTTTTCTTTTTTTTTTTCCCTTCAATAACAAAAACCAAATGAACATGACGTTGTCTTTGAAAATCCATCCGTCACGTCCGGCTGCTTTCGACAACTTACATAGCCATATGTTAAAACTTCAGATTGTGATCAAGAGTTTTTTAGTTTCTGGGATTCTTGCTGATAGATTATGAATAGAGCTGTTACTGTAATGTTTTTTCTTTTTTTTAAGTTAGTTTTTTTTTTTTAATTTACTAATCATCTATGTGGGTGTTTTTTGTTTTGTTTTGTCTATTTCCCCCCCCTTCTGTACCTTTTTTAGGTTGCATTTACCACAAGAATTTACCACCCAAATATCAACAGCAATGGCAGCATCTGTCTGGATATTCTCCGGTCTCAGTGGTCCCCTGCGCTCACCATTTCCAAAGGTACACACACGCAAGCGTTATCCTGTAAATAACAGGAAAAAACAACCGAAGCAGATCTTTATTTATATATTTTATTCATTTTTACACTGACTACATCTAGACCGACTCGGTTATCAATTTGCGTAAAGTACCTCTTTGTTTCTATCGGAGCCTGAGAGGTTTAAATCAGTAAATATAAAGAATGAAGAACTTTCTGCACACAGAGCAGAAGAGCATTTTAAATTTAATAAATCAATCTCAGCACAGCAGGTTTACTGAGTATCAGTACAGATCATGTGCCACAGGGAATCACAGAAGAACAGCACAGTGCCAGTGTGATTGCTTTCATACAGCTGTTCTATTACTAAGAAATGAAGTAAGGAAGATTCAGTCCCTTTAGGAGTTTGTGTTTACAAATAAAAATCAAAATGATATTCAGTGGAAATTGCCATCTTAATGACTATCGCGCCGAGACTTTTCACGTGCCGTCATCACAAGACACGTTCAGCCAAAGGCATCTGAGATCGATGTGTATCACACATGAGTACAGCCATAACAAAGCAATTCCATGTGTCTTTACTGGTCAGAGTTTTAAAGAAGAATCTTGTTTTTGCAGAAAAAAATAAATAAAAATATTTAAGTCTCCACCAAAAAGTTTTTGAAAGAAGCCATGCTGTAAAATGCTGTAGGGACCAAGGTCACGTGTGCTTGTCAGGGTCGGGTGATGCAGCATGACGCAAAGTGGAGTGTGAGATTTTTTTTTTGTGTAATAGTGTGGTGTTCCACTTATTCCACAGCATTTTGCCAGGCAGCTTTTATGTTGTGTATTTGAATGCTTTATGATTCGGTTTCATTTTTAAATTAGTTCCTGTCCAGAATAATGTTCTAGCCATAATAAACAGACATTCCCAGGACTCCATAAAAGTTAAATAATAATAAGCTTCTAACAAACGCCATTCTTTCTTCTTTTTAAACATTTATTGTTAGTCTTTGATTATGAGGTCCTTGTGTTAAAATATCAACAATAACACGTTACAAATGTGTTAATATGCCGATACGCCGTTCATGTACCTGCCTGATCTATAGACCGAGGCGTGCAATTACAGAGCAATGATGCATTTGGACCAATCAGATTTGAGAATTCAGCCAGACTAGGTATAATTATGAAATAACAGGGTCTATATTCACCGTTTCTTTTCGATCTAAAAAAAAAATGTTTTTGTTGGTTTTGTTTTCAATTTCTATCGACTACACTGGCACGTTCAAGTATTTAAAAAAAAAAAATAAAAAATTTACGGCACAGGAGTAAATCTGACTCTTTGCAAAAATGTTGAGAAAAAACATTTGATGGTCAAATATGTGCGAGTTGAAAAATTACAGTCTGAAGGTTCTACAAGGTGACCAAACTGGATATCTGGCACAACAGCAGTACAACATTGTCCACCATCATGTTTATTTTGAGTTGAATGGGCCACATGACTAAATATACTTAACTATTTGTGTATGTCGGTTTTCTCGTCCCAGATTCTACAAGACAAAAATGTTTTCCTATGTATTCACATGGTACAGCGTTTTCAATAAACACCATTTACATATTTTTTTTAAGATTTTTTTTTTAAAATGTAGTTTATTTACTTCAAAAAGAAGACAGAGCTTGCGATCAGCCTACAGTGTGTAGAGCAAATGTTTTCAATGTTAAAATAAAAAACCAAAAAACTATTGGTAGAATTACAGATTTACATCAGATGCACATAGTGAAATAAATAACACTATTTATAGACACAGCTCTGATAATGGGATGTGATGAGATTTTCACCCATGTAAATAATTACTTAAAAAAAAGAAGTCAGTTGCTGTAACCTGTTGCTGAGTCTTGGAGAGAAGAAAAGCGTATACTTGTTTAGACTTCCTCAGTCATATCCAGGAGCTTTTCTGTGTAAAACTGAGATTGACTTGTTTGGATGTTGTTTATCTGATGCTAACTTTTTAATTGGCATATGGGCTAAAGTTCAACCCTGACACAAGGGTTTTAAAAAGGCAAAGTTGTGGGCAATACTTTCTTGGAAATGCCCGGTCTTTATTACTGTAACCTTATTAAATGTTAAAACAAGATCTTTTATATGAATGCTATTTTTTTTTTTTTATGTGAATTATTAAGCTAACAAAAGATTTGTAGAACTTACTGACTAATTTATTTCGTCTCCTTTTTTTTAAAAATTGTGCATGATTATCAAAAGCCCTCTTTGTCCTCGGTGAAGCATGCATCAGTAGTTTAACAAGGATTTTGCCAGGCAAATCCCCTCTCAGCCTGTTTTAGTAAGGATGATAAAATGATGTATACTATTTTCAAACGATTTCTATCAGTTTAAAGTAATATATTTGCATGGAGGGGGAAAATTTACGTTATATTGATGAAGCGAGGTCACAGTTCGCTCTCTGTATCAATAAAACATACATACTCAGGAACATACTCAAGCAGGCTTAATAAAAATGGTTTAAATGCCAGGTGAAGTATACAGTTTGTGTGTGTGTGTGTTTAAAGGAGAGATACAGAGAGAGATTTTTTATTTTTTTTTTTAAATCGTTGTTATAATTTTTATTTTGTTTTGATCCACAGTCCTGTTGTCTATCTGCTCTCTGCTGTGTGACCCCAATCCGGACGACCCCTTAGTACCCGAGATTGCCCGCATCTACAAGACTGACAGGGAAAAGTGAGTCTCTCGGGACATTTGCCACTTTTATTATAAAAGTCTAAGCTGTGAACTTTTTTTTGCTCCACTGGGAATGGATGAACTCTAAATCTTGGGGATTTGTGTAAATTATTATACATAATAAAATCTGCTTCTTTCTGAGTGCTCGCGTGTGAGAGATATTGGTGTAGCTGGGACGGTTTATTTTAATTTACTTAAAGTTTCAAAGCCTTTTTTCTGAATGTTTTGTCAGATCCTAGATTTTCATTGGCAGGAAAAGAAGTTTGAAGATGATGTGTAAATTTTTAATCCGGTAGTTATTAGTAATAAAAGTGACATGACGTACAGCTAAGTACGGTGACCCATACTCAGAATTTGTTCTGTGTTTAACCCATCCAAACTGCACACACACTGCAGTGAACAAACACACACCGTGAACACACACCCGGAGCAGTGGGCAGCCATTTATGCTGTGGCGCCCGAGGAGCAATTGGGGGCGGGTTCGGCGCCTTGCTCAAGGGCACCTCAGTCATGGCTGGCCTGAGACTCGAACCCACAACCTTAGTGTTAGGAGTCAGACTCTCTAACCATTAGGCCACGACTTCCCCCTTTTTTTTTTTTTTTTTCTTTTCTTTCTTTTTTTTTTTTTTTTAAAGTGACGTGACACACGATTAAGTGATAGACTGCTTTGAGTTTAGCAAGAAGAAATACTCACTTGCTGAATATATTACTGGAGCAATTTCCTATAACAGCACTTCATGAAGACAATCATTTCTCTTCCATGCCAAAAATGAGCGACATCCGATTGTTACAAAGCACAGACACTGGAGACTTCTTCCATAAATAACCACCTTCTCATGGAAAACCTCACCATATGAGTTGCTTTGTATTTTGACTTGATACTGTTAAAATGGGGGATTCACATACACCCGTAATTTGATTGTCGGTCAAAATTTAATGGTTCAAATACATAAAGATGTGCCTGCACAAGATGGTAACAGATATGCATCAGTAGTTTTGTCAGGGCAAAACCACGAGACAGTCTTTCCTGTGTTGGCTGAGATCTAAAGACTTTAGAATGCTACTGAAAGTGAAAGCGATCCGCAACCAGGACAGTGAGTATATAAGTTCACAGAGTCACTCGCATTCGAAAACGTTGTTCGTTATCTACACTTTAGCATTTGCTTTTTGTTCCCTCACCATCAGATGGCTGGCTCATGTGTTTTTAAAAAAACAGCCATGAGAAAATGAGGAATTCATTTGTGGTGTTGGTTTTTAACATTTGTTTCTTTGTGTTCTCTCTTTTCAGGTACAACAGAATAGCTCGGGAATGGACACAAAAGTATGCAATGTAGTTTTGGAGTTGTAATCATGGCGGGAAACAAAAAAAAAAAATTTAAAAAAATTACACCTCTCCGTCTTAAGGTTAGGGGGAGATTTGAAAGTTTAAGAGATAGAAAGAAAAAAAAAAAAGATTAAGAAAAAATCTTGTTGGTTTCCATTGGAGTGCTTTCTTTAAGCCACACCAGAGCACCTGCCCCATTCCCCTCCATCTACCCCACCCCCTCATAGCCATGGTGTACATACTTTCAGACTTTCAGTCCAACTCCAGCTTAATCCCACCATCACGGTCATCTTCCTGAACACCCTGCACTCAGCATCTTTGCTTTAGCGTCTCCATTGCTGTGGTGACTTGCCTGCTGCTTAGGGTCAGCCAGATTCCCTTTTTTTATTTTTAAAAAAAAAAATTTTTTTTGCAGTCAAAAAATGTCCACAGCTCCGGGGAGGGGAGAAAAAAAAAACCATTCCTTGTTTTTAAACACTGGGGAGGGAGGGCCATACTCATTTCTATTTTGTGTTGTAGTGGAGATTTACTCTTTATTTTTCCTCTCATTTATTTTTATTTCCTGGGTTTCAAACTGTATATTGATCAGGAAAGTTTTTTTTTTTCTTCCTCCCCCTATGTGGCAGGGGAGGGGAGGGGTATATGCTGGTGATCTTTTTTTGTATAAAAATCTATAAGGAGTTCATTTAGAATCATAGCAGCTTATTAATGGAACAATGTCAGATCGTTTGGGTCCTCTCTTGTGAATCATTGTAATGGACTTGAATATTATGAATATATATTTTTTTTTTGTTTTGTTTTCTTCTCCATTTGCCATAACCAAGACTGTCTCTACCCCTTCCCTCAGCCACGAGCAACTACTCATTCATTCACACCTATGGAGGATTTTGGACCGGTTTATCAAAAAAAAAAAAAAAAAAAAACAGTCTTAGATAAGCAGGTGTTTAGGTTTTTTTTTTTTTTTTTTTTTTTTCCTCTACCACCCTCTTGTAACTCTTAGTTCCACTTTTAGCTGCATTATTTCCCCCCTTGCTCTTGATGAATTAGATGCTAACATGGCTGAGACAGACTTGATTGGGTCCCTGGGTGAGAGGACACAAACTCCTCACAGACAAACTTCTGTATATTTAATTTCCTGACAGGCTCTTTGAGCTTTGTGTGTTGATTAAAACTGTGTAATAAAATGATTACTAAAGTCTGATCATGGGATGTTTGTGGTTGTTCTTTTCTTTCCTTATGCATCCTAAAATGTTTTTTTCCTATTGTACCATATCAGTTTGCACCCCCCCCCCCCCTTACTACCCCCATACACCATATTGTAGGCCATCATTTTACAATGCTTATATTTGAAATTAATTAAAAAATATTTAAAACAGTTTGCAAAGCACATGAGCTATAACGGCTTCCTGACAGCTCTGGTACAGTGTAAATAAACCAGTTTGGATGGTCCTGTTGTAGGGAAATAATCCACACTGGTGCGCTTGTAACAAATGATTAGTGTTTTGCAGAGATGTTATTAAACTGTTTTGGGGCTTTTTAAACTGTTTCTAGTTATGTTTCCTTTAGAACATCCAAAAGATAAGGATGAAGTTCATTTCTGTCTATGGTTCCTTTTAAGGTTTCTTCCTCATACCATCTTGGAATTTTTCCTCACCACCGTCACCTCCTTTTTTGTTCATGTAATTTAATTTTAAACGTTCAAACTTGTATTCTTTTTCTATACTTCTGTAAAGCTGCATTAAGACTATGCAATTGGTTAAAAGTGGTATACACTTGAATAAATTGCATAGTCTTAATGCTGCTGGTTCAGAACTTTTATGTGTTTCCACTGAGTTGACTTGATATTTCTTTTTTTTTATTTCTAGTAATAATTTGAAAAAAAGGGGGGCACGGTAGCTTAGTGGTTAGCACGTTCGCCTCACACCTCCAGGGTCGGGGTTCGATTCCCGTCTCCGCTTTGTGTGTGTGGAGTTTGCATGTTCTCCCCGTGCCTCGGGGGTTTCCTCCGGGTACTCCGGTTTCCTCCCCTGGTCCAAAGACATGCATGGTAGGTTGATTGGCATGTCTGGAAAATTGTCCATAGTGTGTGATTGCGTGATCGAATGAGTGTGTGTGTGCCCTGCGATGGGTTGGCACTCCGTCCAGGGTGTATCCTGCCTTGATGCCCGATGACGCCTGAGATGGGCACAGGCTCCCCGTGACCCGAGGTAGTTCGGATAAGCGGTAGAAGATGAATGAATGAATGAATGAAGTTAAGCTTCTCCCATCAACTATGAACACTTGTTGCATGACTCACACTCTCTTTTTTTCTCTTTCTCTCTCTCTCTCTCTCTCTCTTTCTCTCTCTCTCAACATTTAACCAGACAACACAGCCATTGTTGAAAGTGCTGCGTATTTATATCACATTTCCACAAAGCAGCCTTATGGAAATCCAGACAGATTTGCAGATGCAACGGTGGCAAGGAAAAACTTCCTGAGAGGTCATGAGGAAATGTTGAGAAGAACTGGTTCAGCTGTAATCAGAGTTTCATTTATATAGGGTTTTGACAAGATCTTAAGTGCAAGCATCAGGATTTTAATGTAAACTTTATTTCCATCTAGTACAGTCTTTATCCTACCGGAAATCTTACTGTTTACAAAGCTCTAACACTGCAGACTCCTTCGTATTATATAATGGAGTCCCTGTGTGAGTAGTGTGTAAAAATGAGCGCATTAATAATAAACAGTCATGGCTAGGATCAAAAACTGCTGTCAAAGAAAATGAATCAATGTTTTCAGAATCAGTTTTATTGGCCAAGTGTGTTGATGTTGACACACACAATGATTTTGGTTTCATCTGTTTGTGGCTCTCAGAAACAGACATAAACAACACTATACTATACATTTAGCTGCTGTCACAGAAAATGAATCAATGTTTTCAGATTTAACTGCACTATCATTTATAAAAAATGAATGACAAGTTAATAATCCTCTCAAGAATTCAAGAGGAAATAAAAACAACAACAAAAAAAAATCACCTTGGCTACAGTAAGCCCCGCCCATACATTCGATTCAAAAGCAGAAACTGGTGTGAAGCCGTTAGCTGATTGGATAGAAACTCCATGACGACGGTTAGTCATGTCAAGCTTTCATGTGATTGGTCAGTTTGGTGTGTTTACGTTCTCTCAGGAAGGAAGGAAGAAGTCACGCGTCCTTGAAGTGAACAAGCGTGCAAGGAAACAAAATGTCGCTACAAGCTTCAGGAATAATCAAACCGGGGATTATCTCTGGACTCCGGGTCTCTAAAGGCGAGTTGTGTTTTACTTTAGTGTACCTGTATCTCAGCTCAGAGCCAACAGCTAACCAGCAGGCAATTTTACAAACAGCTATAAGCGTTAATAATGTTTGTAATTTACAATGTTTTCCTTTTATTATGACTATGTTGAATATTAATGAAATAAAAAGTATATTTGCATATATATATATATATATATATATATATATATATAAATATATATATATATATATATATATATATTACACACACCAATATACCTGTACATTCACGCAATAAACCAACCAACCAATCATATCACAATCAGAAAGGTCTTTATTGCCATGTATGTTTTCACATGCGAGGAATTTGTTCTAGTACAGAAGCTCCACAGTGTAAAAACAAAATGGCATTGATAAGGCATGAACACATATATAACTAGATGTGTAAAGTTCGTCGCGACAAACTTTGATGTTGGCTTTGACGATGCAAGTATTCGAGGTGCTTTTTGGAGGCAAGTGGACATAAGGGGTAGTGTTGCTTTTGGAGGCAAGTGGACAGAAAGCTAGGTTGCCAAAACATTTGGAGGTAAGCGGAGACAATCATGTGACATCATCCAAATACTCCTGAGGAAGTTCCCCACATTGGGCTGATTGTTTTGATGTGTCACTTATCCATGTTGTGCTAATTTTTGATTTTCACGTGACGTCACGTGACGTCATCAGAATACACGTCAGGAAGTTCCCATTATTGTTCTGGAGTGTTTTTGATATGTCACATGTCCATGTTGTAAAAAGCTTTTTGATTTTGCATATTTTGGGGGCGGGGCTGCAGCAGAACCGAAAGGCCAGTCGGTACACCAATGTAAACCTTTGTTCAGAGTATCACACTAAAGGAGCTGGCCGAGTTTGGTGTAGATAGTTCGAAAGCTTGCCGAGATATAAACCTCCAAAGTTTATAATGGGAGTCTATGGGGAAAAAAGGCCATTTTGAGACCCGGTACCGGAAGTACCGGTACTCGGATCGCTTAGAAAAGTAAGAGCAACAAACATCAGACCAGGGTCTACAACATATCCGAATCTGGTGCATGTGGCTCAAAAGCTCTAGGCCGCATTAAATTTTATAAATTTTTGTCTAAGCTTAAATAGGAAAACAGAATGTTGGCTTCTACAAAGCCAACATATTAAAGGCAGTTGTATGTACATTGGATATTAAAGGCAGTTGTATGTACAGTGGATATTAAAGGCAGTTGTATGTACAGTGGATATTAAAGGCAGTTGTATGTACAGTGGATATTAAAGGCAGTTGTATGTACAGTGGATATTAAAGGCAGTTGTATGTACAGTGGATAATAAAGGCAGTTGTATGTACAGTGGATATTAAAGGCAGTTGTATGTACAGTGGATATTAAAGGCAGTTGTATGTACAGTGGATAAATGTGCAAATCGAAATATAAATGTGCAAAGATGGCAGCATGATTGCATAAATCATACAGGTGTCATTCAGGTGATACATGTAAGCTTCACATCAGACGTCAGAATGAAGGAAAACGGTGATCTCAGTGATTGCCGCATGGTTTTAAGTGGTTGTTTTGAGTATTTCAGAAACTGCTTATCGCTTGGGATTTTTACACACAGCCATCTCTAGAGCAGACATTCAAACAAGACCCTGAAGAAGAACAACAGGTATCATTACCAGTAACAATCAAACCTCGTTTATCGATCCTTTAGTAAAGTCGTGTGTAAATGTTGCATAAGCCAAACCGAATTAAAAATTTCTCACGGCTTTACGCAAGTTTTCTTCCACCTCGTCTATGAATGGCAACAAAATACCCAGAAATTTCTGGGTCTCCTAACTGTCTTGATTTATTTATTTTTTTGGTGATGCCCATAAGGCAAAGGTCACAAAGGCTAAAGTGACAAGTAAATGGAATAAAAACCTCTTTTTCAGATGGAGAAGTGGAAGCTATTCAAGTCTATGCCAGTAACCCTGACGCTGTGATGGAAAAGCATGTCAGTGGTTACGTTAAATGATTTGAGGGGGATGTAAACTTAATCCCGTTTGTTGTTTCCTGGTTGATCTAAAGACTGTTTTAATGGTTTGTAATTGTTCTTCATGAGTCCCTTGTTTGTCCCGAGCAGGTAAACCACCCTCTGTTGTTCTTGCACATTGTTTGGTTTTCCAGCATCTGTTGCATAAAATACAATATATGCCATTCCCAACAGCATATAGGATGTTTTAGGGTGTTGAGATTTTTCTGTTTACACTGAGGACATCTGAGGGACTCGTACACAACTATTACAACAGGTGTTAACATTCACTGATGTTCAGGAAGACAACATGATACATTAAGAGCCAGAGAGTATATTGGACTGAGTTGAATTGCTGTGTGACCAAATACAGACACGTTCTTCTTCTCTGAGGATACTTGACCTGCTCTTTTCATACATTTCATAACAACATGATAAATATGTAATAGATCAGAAGCTTTGATAGTTTATGGTTGGCTTCTTGCATGAATATGTGAGGCCTCCCGGTGTGTACGTTTTCAGATCACCTGACCATCGCGGTTCCTGTTGCAGTGGCCGCAGCTGTGGGAACATACCTGCTCACCAGGTACCTCAGCAGCCGGAGTGACTCCAAAGGGAAGGTGAACCTGGAGGTCGACAAGGACAACACCAAGGTGGTGCACAGCTTTGATATCGAGGATCTTGGCAAGAAGGCCGTCTACTGCCGCTGCTGGAGGTCCAAGAAGGTGGGTGATGTGTAGGTTTGGTCGAGATTTATATTTATTTCCATGAGGTGTCTGATGGCATGAGGGAAGAGGCTCCTTCTGAGTTTCTCAGTTTTAACTCTCAAGCAATCTGAACAGACAGTTATAGATGTGGGTGGAGTCCATGGCGATTTTAGCCGCTCTGGTGCTGCATCGCCAGGTCTAGATGAGCGTAGCGCAGGTCCAGGAAATCCGCTCAGACAAGCGCACTACTCTCTGCAGCAGAGAAGCAGGTTTACGTGAGTCAGTAAACTCACTGAGGAGTTTAAGTTGAAGTGTTGAGGCCCATAACCACTGTGTGGTCAGTGAACTTGACAATAGAAGTCTAACTGTGCTAGGACACGTGAGTATGTGTGTAGAGAGAGTAGAGCCCAGAGCTCAGGACACAAGCTTGAGGAACTCCAGTGCTCTAAGTGATGGTGATGGATGTAAACTTACTGGCCCACGCTGACTACCAGGGGTCTGTTTTTAAGAAGGTCCAGGACCTGAT